>NW_023494423.1:0-27850 GCF_011100635.1 Trichosurus vulpecula
TTTTGGTTCTAGGTGAGACTTCTATAACTATCCAGACACATCAGATTTCCAACACCTTCTTCATTTCTGTCTTTCAGCGTTTTAGACTGAAGAGCAGAGAATCTGTAGAGAGAGGTAAGGTCCTATGCTTTCTCTCCGGAACTTCTTTGGGATTGGGTCATCAAGCCTTGTGCTCCATCCCCTTGAGATTCGACCCCCATCCCCACCTCATCCCCAGTCTCATTCCCAGGTCCACTCTGTCCTACCTCTACCCCTACCCCATTCCCATCCCCAAACCCATTATCATCTTCCTTCTTATCCTCATGCTCACCCCCAACTCAATCTTCATTCCCATCTCCATCCCCAGTCACACACTCTGAGAGTTGGAATGGTTATCGGAAACTATCTAGTTAAACCTAGTCCTGAACAAGAATCCCCCTACTACCTATGCCATGAATAGTTAGAAAGGTTTTACATGAGACGCAGTGAAGGGAAATCTAAGATTCCAAGGCCAGCAGTTCCAGTTTTGGGCAGCTGTAATGGTTAGGAAGTCTATCTCATATCAAGCCTAAATCTGCTTCAGTACATCTATCTACCCATTGCTCCTGGCTCCGTCCTCTGGGACCAAACAAAGGCCTAATTCTCCTTTCACGTGAAAGCCTTTTAGATAAGACCACATTTCCTGAAAATATCCTCTCCACCAGACTGTGTCAGTCAGTCAATAAGCATTTATTAAGTGCTTACCAGGTGCCAGGCACTGTGCTAAAGCCCTGCTGATGCAAAGAAAGGGAAAAAACAGTCCATGCTTTCAAGGAGCTCACAGACTAATGGAAGGGATAACATGATAAATAACTATGTACAAATAAGATATATAGAGGATAAATTGGAAGGAATGTCAGAGTGAAGGCACTAAGTCTAATCCCCCAACCCCCACACAGCATGATCTTGAGGCTCTTCCTCAGCTTATTATCAGTGACCCTCCAAAAATGCAGCCCCTAGAGCTAAATACCACGGGATGGCACCAACGGGTCTAATCACCTACTTGACTCTGGACAATATGCCTCTCTTGATGGAACCCAAGTTTGGAATGACTTCTTTGGCAGCTATATCCTACCATTGACTTTTCTCCTTCTCCTCTCCTTCTCCTTCTTCTTCTTCTCCTCCTCCTCCTCCTCTTCCTCCTCATTCTTGTTCTTCTTCTTGTTCTTGGTCTTGTTCTTGGTCTTGTTCTTCTTCTCCTTCTCCTTCCTTTCCTCCTCCTCCTCCTCCTTCTCCTCCTTCTCTTCTTTCTCCTCCTCCTCATCCTGATCCTCCTCTTCATACTCCTCCTCCTCTTCCTCCTCCTCCTCCTTCTTCTTGCTCTCCACCTTCTCCTTCCTCCTCCTCTTCTTCTTCTTCTTCTCTTCCTCCTCCTCCTCCTCCTTCTCTTCTTCCTCCTTTTCTTCTCCTCCTCCTCCTCCTCATCATCTTTCTTTTTTTGTTATGGATGCCAGGAAAATCAACCATAAATGAAATCTTTATTGAATGAATAAATCCATCAAAACAGGGGGTTTCTATTTTAAAATAAAAGGTCTGACTAGTAGAAATGAATTTGCCCATAGTGTTTTGCATGCCCACTGTGGTATCTTTCACCTGCTATAATCCATCCCTCTACTTCCTTATCTTCTTCCCTTCCACTTTCTGTAACTATATAGCATTGATTTCATCTGGGCTTGTGGGGCAGGATGACATGTTTGGCTGGGCTTGCTCTTCACTAATATGCCACCACTAAGTCAGAGCTGATGCATTTAGACATCTTTGGGTTCCAAATGTTTCTGAGAGGTCAACCATGGTCTTGTAGATTTGGAGCTAAAAAGAAATGGGGACCATCTTTGAATGAAGCAGAAAGCTATTTTCAGAAGGAAGAAGTGGAGGGGAACACATGTCTTATCCTGAGCCTCTAAACCACTCTCCTCACTTCTTCATTAAAAAAGAGTCTCATGGGTCATGGAATTTGAGAGGTTGATGGAACCTCAATGATCATCTATTCCAACTCCTTTGTTTCATGGATGAGGAAACTGAGACCCAGAAAGGTAAGGGGATCAGCCCAAGGTCACACAGCTAGTCAGTGCTAAAACTGAAACTAGAACCCAGATTTCCCAACTCAGTTCCGTTTCAGCAAGGGCAAAATTTCTCCCTTAGCACTCCTATTTTCCCCTCTGTTGAACATCTGCCATTTTTCTCACATCTTTTACAAATGAACTTCCATCTAGTCATACATCTCTCATCTTGTATTTATGAAGTTTATTATTTGAACCCATGTATAAGACTTTGCATTTATTCTTATTAAATTTCCCTTTATTGCTTTTGGTCCAGCATCCTAGTCTGTTGAGAGCCTTTTGGATTCCAACTTGACCATACAATGTATCAGTGATCCCTCCTAGCTTTGTGTCATCTGTAAAGTACAATACACTTGCTTTCCATGACTTTATCTAAGTCATTGATAAAATTATTAACCAGAACAGGACCAAGGGATCACTGGGGCACTCCATGAGATTTCCCAGAGTCACTGAGGTAGTATAGGGGATACAGTGACAGACCAGGAAAACCTGAGTTCAGCCTTAGGCACTTACTAGCTGTGTGACCTTGGGCAAGTCACTTAACCCTGTTTGCCTCAGTTTCCCTAAGTCTAAAATGGAGATAATCACAGCACCTACCTCTCAGGGTTGTTGTATAAACTTGTAAAGTGTTTAGCACAGTGCTTGGTACATAGTAGTCTCTTAATTAATGCTTATTCTCTTCTCCTTTTCCCTCTCCTCCTTCCTCTTGAGAGGACTATTCTTTGTGTCCAGCCAAACCACAAAACAACTTTTCATCTTGTCTGCCAGAACAGCATGAGCACTGTTCAACTGTTTTGCTAAAGTCTAAGTAAACCTTATGTACAACTTTCTTCCTTTCCAAAAAGGAAATAAACTTAATCTGGAATAATCTATTCTTAATAAATGGTATACTTGAATTAAACTGCTCCAGCACCGTCGAATATCAGTCCTCTGTTCCAAATGAATTATCTCTTCTATTTCCTGAAATTTCTTACCTATTTCTTTTCTTTGGGTGCCGGGTAACAATACTCGGGTGACAACATCTTTTCTATTTCTCCATGTCTTGGTCTTCACCAAAATGTCTTCCATCATGTTTCCCAAGTCTGATTCCTAGGTTTTCTCACATGGGGATGTCAGATTCCAGCCCTTGAATGCCTTTGGCCTACCTGCACCTCTCAGCTAGTGAAGTTCCCAAAGAAGAGGTTCATCAAAAGGAAACCAAAATTTGGGCAATTTTCTGAATCAGGCAAACCAAAATATGGACAATTTATTCCCTGCTTTTCATTTATTCTGAGGATGAAGGAAATAGAAGACGGGGTAGTGGCTTATTGCCCTTGTGAATTAGCTCAGGGTTGTCATGGAGTATGGCCTCCCAAGGTATCTCCTGACTGTTCAGTGTCCCCTAGAATTCCACCGCACTCAGCAACACAGCTTAGATGCACACAACTGAAGCTTTCTTGCAGTTTTAAATTTTACATTATTTTTCTGGTTTCATAGCTTGGAGGTCTTACCAGGAAGAAAGTGAGAGCCCCCAGGAGCTGCCATCTGTCCTGAAGAGGTGATCTATCTCTGGTTCCCATCTGCATCAGTTCTAGGTTTCTGTGTCTATCATGGGGTGGGAAAATTGAAGGCTTAACGAGGGGGATGTGTGGTGAGGGGGTTTGTGGGATGGGGAGTGTGTACGGGGGGAACAGGAGAGGCCAGGATACCTCAAATGCCCCTTCCCTAGTTTCTGCCTCCTTAACCCTCTCTACCTTCAGCTAGTCATTCTTGTTTCCTGCAGCCACAAGGCCAAGCTTTCTGAGAAGGGCAGCAGGATCCGGCAGATGCTATGCACAGACCCCTGCTGTGAAGTGTGCAATTCTGTGGCTTTGGAGGCTGACCTGCTGTTCAAATCCACTCTGCCTGCACTGTCGTCCTGGACGCTGCCATCAGATGTGTCTCTAAATTTGCCTTCTAACCTTTCACTGGTCCCCAGTCCCCCGCAGAGCACAGGTCCAGCACACACCTCCTCAGTGAATCCCTCTTCCTCACTGGCTGCCAGTATCTTACCTGCTCATCCTCTTTCTCTTTCTCCCCTCAACCCAGCGGACCTTAGTTTCTCCCTGCCCCATTCCTCTCCTTCAGCTACTACGCCTTTTCAGGCCAAATCCCCCATGAGGGTCCAAACCTACTCACAGTCCAGTACCACCTCCAGGACCCATATATCCCTACTGTCTCACACCTCAACCGTTGTCCGCACTTCCTTGCTGACGGACACTTCCACACAAACCACTCCTCCTGTGGTCTTGGCGCCTCCATTAGCGCCTACGCAGTCAGATGCCCTAACTTCCTCATTGCAGCCAAATCTCTTGCTGGCCCCATCCATGATCCAAACTCCCTCAGTGGCCCGAGTTCCTTCCATGAAACCTAATACTCCAGAGCCTTCTAGTCCTATAGCCAACCCAGGGGATCCGCAGGAATCAGGCAGCCAGTGTATTACCCACACCTCCTTACTGGATCTCCAATCAGACACTATTACCTCATCTTCGGCTCCCACCCCTTCTACTACTCCCCCAACTCCTGAGGCCCCCACCCTTTCTACTGCTCCCGTGGCTCCTCCGGCTCTCATGGCTCTCCCCGCTCCCGTGGCTCCCACCCCTCCTGCGGCTCCTCACCCATCCATTATTCGTACCCCTCTGTTAGCTCCCACCTCTCCTATTACTCCCACCCTATCTTTCTCTTCCATCCTTCCTGTGGCTCCCGGCCCTTTTGTAGCCCCCTCCCCTTATTTTGCTCCCATCCCTTCCATAACTCCTGCCCCTTCTTTTGCTCCCGCCCCCTTTTTTGCTCCCCCTCCTTCTTTTACTCCTGCCCCTTCTTTGGATTCTGCCCCTTCTGTGGCTCCCACCCTTTCTGTTGCTTCCATCCCCTCAATAGCCCAAACTTCAGCCTTGGACCGCTCATTTTTAATACACCCAGCTTACCTACGAGCACATCCCCAACTCGGCCAGTCTCCTTACGTGGCCCACACCACCTCACTGCACCACGGCTACTCCGGAACTTACACCACTTCTGTGGCTTCTACTCCCTCTTTAGCCCCCACCCATTCATCAACCTTCACCTCCTCCAAAACTCCTTCAATGACCCCCATTTTCTCAAGCAGCCCTGGTTCCTCCTCACCCTCTACTACCCCTCTAATAGCCTCCTTCAAAGTTCCCATCCCATCAACCTCAAGATTCCTCACCTCCTCACTAGCACCCAAGGCCTCTCTAGCCCACACTTCATCCATGGCCAGAACACTTGGAGATGCCTTTCCCTCTTCTGTGCTCCTTCTCCCCTCCACCTGCACTGTTTCGATTAGCCACACCACTTCCCAGGCTTCTACCTCCTCCACAATTTGTACTCCTTCTGTGGTTCACACTCCTCTTATAGTCTCCTCTACAACTTCCACCACTTCTGTGACCCCCACCTCCTCACAGGCTTCCCCCACCTTACAGAAGAAAACTTGTTCACAGGTCCTTAGGTCTTCGTTGTTCCACATTCCCTCTGGAGCCCATACTCATTCCACAACTCAAACCACTTCAGGAGCCACCACCACCACCTCCTTAGGTGAAACAATTCCTTCACAGGACCTTAGATTTTCACTGGCCGGTACTACTCCTGTAGTCCGCAGTCCTCCCAGGGCCCATACCCACTCTGTAACTCACATGCTACCACTGAACCGCACCTCCTCTGCAGCTCACACTGCCTCACCAAGTAGAAAATACTTGAAGGACCATATGCACATCAAGGAGCCCACCATCTTTCTGAAGCCCTCCACATTAGAAGACTTTCAGCTTCCGCGACACTCTTCCCCCACTCCAACGCCCTCAAATCCTCCTTTAGCAACACCTACATGTGAAGAGCCAGACCTGCTGAGCATCATTCCAAGAGACTTATCCACAGATAATGCTCCTCTGATGACCTCAGCCCCATTGACCTCTGACATCGATGAATCATGTGCAACCTTTTCAGGCTCCTCTCAATGGCGGAATTCCCAAGAGTTCTTAATACTCCCCTATTTATTGCTCTGGGGTTCCCAACAGGAGCCTCCCTGTCTTGGTCCATCAGAACCCTACCTCTGGGGACAAAAGAGAGAACAGAAGGGGACTCTATCCATTCCTGTGCCAGAGGAAAAGCCATGTGACAATAAGACCTCAGAGTGGCAGGAGAAAGACTTGGTTCCTTTACGACTGCAGCTCTCTGAGCAGGCTAAGAATGCCAGAGCCCAGCAGCACCCAGAGGCTAATGAAGTCCCACTCCTCAGCCCAAGTGCCCAGGAGTTCCTGGAAATGCACATCACAGAAAAGATAGCACTCCGTATTGGGAAGGATAAGGAATTACTGAGCCAACCGAGGCCCCATCTGTCACCATGTTTCCATCACAGGGAATCGAAGAAATTGTCTTTAGTTCTGGCAGATACAGACTCATCCGTTAAAGATGTGTTCAGCCCAGATTTACAGTCTTGGAGTGCCCGTGAGGCAGATCAGTCCTCCTTGCATTCTGAAAGGTTTCTTGTCAAGAGCATGAAACCTCGTCAAGAGCAGATGCCCAATTCTCGGCGTCTCCGTAACCCTGTATCCCTAATCGTAGCCCCTACCACCCTCCGTTTCCTGAACAGACTTTGTTCCATGCCTGAGTGGAGTCCTGAGAGCACAGTGAACCATCATCAACAATGCATTCAGCTTTTCTGGGGTCTCCCCTCTCTGCACAGTGAATCTTTGGCCACAACTTACATGGGGTCTAGCTCCTCATCCTGTCCAGGGGCCACCATCAAATTGGCACCAGGGAACAATCCCTTAGTTTTCTTCAATGATCTTACCTACCTTCATCTGCCCAATTCAGCAAATCAACCCACTATACCTTCTTCAACCCAACGTTTAAAACTGCTTCCAACCTCATACCCAAACTCATCCCAACAATCGTCCTCACCATCTCCACCCCTATCCCCACCTGCATCCCCACCCGCACCAGCACCCTCACCCTTACCCCCAACTCCACCAGTGACCTCACTCCCATCCCCACCCCCGTCCACCTCTCTATCCCAGATCAGGACCTTCAGAACTGACGCTGAAGAGGCCACAATAAGGATTCCGACTATCTGCCTGCCCAAGTTCAAGGCCTTGGAATGGCACCTTCTGCAGAAACAGCTCCAGTCCTTATTGGGTGTGCCCCCTGTTGTTCAGAGATCTCATGAAGCCTTCAACCCTTTGCCTCTTCAGTTGCCCCAGGTCCATAAGTCCCCTTGCCCCCAGGTGCAGATTTCCAATCAGCCCCAGGAGCTGTCTTTCTTATCCAAAGATGTCAAGAAACTACTGGAGACCCATCTCCGAAGGAGACTTGTCCAACACCACTGGGGCCTGGCCCAGAGGGTCGAAGACTCCATCAAACACCTTGTGCCTCAGACCATATCTCAACAAGATTCAGTGAGGCCCACAAAGCCTAAGCCTGCTACATTCCAGGACCTCAAGCACTCTGGCAGACAGGATACAGCAAGTGACTCAACAGCTGTTTTAGGTGTGGCATCAGCAATAATTGCAGAGATGGGTCCAGCTAGTCACACAGAGGAGAACCCAAAGAGTGACCTTGAGAAAAGTCCATTCCCAAAGCAACAGGAGGCATTGCAGAAACATTTTCTTCAAAAGAGTGTGGCAATCCAGCAGAAAGTGGTTCCTGAGAGTGTGAGTCGTTCCTGGGCCAGTGCAAAGGGTCGATCTGTATCATTACGGCCTACTCAGTCATCACAGAGACAACTGAAAATGAGAGAGATTGTCCCTATGGCTTTATCTATGGAAGACACAGCAACTCAAACCCAACCTCAGCCACAACCAGAACCACAAATCCAGTCCCAACCACAATCCCAGCCTTGGGCTCCTTCACCCACTGAAGAAGTGATTTATGAAGTAGAGCCCTGCAAAGACATTCCATTCCTTGATCCAGAGAGGAACAAAATCCTGGAATCTCACATTCGCCACATGCACATTCGACTGAAGTGTGGCCTGCCTAAAAAGGTCCTCGAATCCATCTACCTGTTTAAACTAAAAAATCCCTCAATTCAAATTTCTTCCCCTATTGTAGGTAAGGCCCTGGGGCCTGATACTATGGTAGGGGAAAGAAACCTCTGGGAAATCTGGGTAGGTGGTGTTGCCAGAGAGGCCTCTGCTGCTGTTTTAGATATCTTAGAAGCAGGGAAGGGTTCCTGGAATATTGGGCAGGAATGGTGGGAAGCACCTCAGGCTGGGGGGGACTGGGAAGAGAATACATTTACCCCTAGACCTGGCTTAATGGATAGGGGATTCAGACAGCATATGACTGAGACGGGGTCTAGGAGGGAAATTTTAGAGCATCCAGCATTACTTCCTAGACAGAGCGATCGAGCCCCCAGTTTCAGGAAGCAATTTCAAGGACAGGGGTTACAGGGGCAAAGGGTGTTTCCCCTCATCAAGGACAATGAGGAGACAGCAGATGAGAGCCAAAAAAATAATTGCCTCCTTAACAGTCCCTGTGTATTAAACAAGTCCATCAGCTTCTCCAAGCTAAATTTTCACCTGAAGAAAAGGATGGTGGAGAAGGTTTGGGGAATTCCTTTAAGGGTAAGGGAGTCTAGAGAAATGGCCACAAGAAGACATCTCCCTTCCTGTCCTCAGCTGGAAAACTCTGTGGTAGCTGAAGACTCTGAAAATTTTCAAGGGCGTTCACTTCAAAAAGCGAGTAAAGAAAAGGCACAGATGGCTGAGGGACAAGCCGTCTGTGTAAGAACCCTGGATACCCAGGATTTAAGCTGCCTTCTCTGTAAAGCACACCTTAATGATGAGGAAGAGTTCAACCTGAGAGCACCAGAGCAGAGCTACTCTGAGAAGCACACTTCAAACTCTCTGGTCCCGAGCCCTGCTCTTGGTTTTCAGGCCACTGAGGTCACCCCTCCATGTTCTGTGGGGCAACTGTGTGAGGACATGACTGGTGCTCAGGGGTCTGCTACTCTTGTGAAGTTGGAAGGAGAAAGTCCCAGCTTGAGGGAGTACCAGAAAGTTCCATCTGAAGTCACAGACAAAAACCAGGCCAAACAACGGAGATTTCGAAGAAAAGGGAGCCGCGGTAAACCCCAAATAGACCAAGGAATGAGGGATGAAGGGCAGGAAAAGGACCCCAATTTATTGAAGGGCCACACCTCTAATAATAGGTGGCCATCTCGGGGTCCTATGAGCAGAGTTTTAGGGTTCTCAAAGCAGGAGGGAGTACTCCAGCACAAAGTCCCTTTGGAAATCAGTTTAGCAGAGAAGATGAAGCGCTTCTTCAAGAGGCTTTTTCCAAAGAAGAACACCAGAGTGAGAGAAGAGCCCTTCCCTAGGAAAGAGGTAGACACAGCTGAGGAGATCGCTGAGCAAAGTCCATTCACAGGCAAGCCTCCCTCCAAAGGGAGGACGGTTCCTTGCAGCAGTGGGGTTCCTTCTGTTCCAGAGAATATGAGAGTAGTTGGCCTGATCTTAGAAAAGAAGATGGGGGTGACGGATGACCCGTATGCTTGGGAAGGGAGCCAACAACAGGAGAGGGAGCTCCAAATCCTGGCGATCCAGGAAAAACCCACTGGTAGTAAATTTCCGGACCTCAGGGCACTCTCCTCTGCTATGTCTCAGGAGGATAAGAGCAGGTCAAGAGGCCATGGAAAAGGTTCAGAAGGCCACTGGAGTTTGAGTTGGGAGAGGCCGGCCCAGGACAGGGAGAAAAGGGTTAAAAAAATTAAGAAAACTGTGAGATTCAGAGATGCTGATCTGCCCCCAGAGAAGCTAGCTTCCATTGGTAGTGAGGGGTCCATCTCTTCAGGTCAATTCCCATATCGCCATAGAGGGTCAAGTTTTTGGAGGACTCTAGATCACTCCCAGCACTACCCTAAGCTACCTTTTGGGCGATCCTCCTCCTTTCACAGGGGATCCCCAGGCCCTTCTTCTCAGTATGGAGTACTTTGGCTCCCACCGAGAGAATCCAGTCTCCCGGGAGATAACTTGTTCTCATGACACATGACACGATTAGCTCTTCCGACTTGTTCTCATGGCATATGACATCATTAGGCCTTCCAAAGAAGATAGTTACCATTTGTGTTAAGGGCATTATCTTTCCCAAATACATTCTATTCTTCTAACAAGAGTAGCTGTTTTCTGTCCCCTACCAGCGTTTGCTGCATTGCTTTGGGTGGTCAGGGTGGGGGGAGGATTCGTTGGATTGCCCAAGAGATACGTGCTGAAAGGAGCCTTTTGGTAAGGAAGGCCCTTTGAAATCAGCTTCTGGGACTTCAGGATAATCTGTTGGCCACTAGAGGGCAGCTCACACTTTGAAGCTGGTGATTAAGAGCCTCCTGGTTCGTTTCTTTCTTCCTTTTTTTTTTTTGGAAGGGAAGAGAGAAAGTTTGTTAGGGATTCACCATAATGGGCCCTCTTAAGAAACCCCACCCTCTGCAACGCCCACCGTCACAAGCAGGCCAGGTTCAATCCACTGAGCTAGATTGAATCTGAGCTGAGCTAGACCAAACCCCAGCACCCCCATGGAGGCAAGATGGAGACCATACACACACAAAGATTGCAGAAGGGGTTGAGGGGCTGTCCGGGGTGACCAGAGGAAGGGTTCAGGGAGGGTCCTGAGGAGGAGTCCAAGGAGGAAGAGATGTGGTCAGAGTCCAGGAACCAAGAGAATGAGATCAAGGGTGGGAAGTAGCTGAAGACATACACATCTATAGTAACCAGAGAGGGCAAGGTTTAGGTAGAGACCTGGGCCTAATGACAATGTAAGGCCTATGACCCTAGAGGAAGGCCAGATCCAGCCAGAAGACTCAAGGACAGCTCAAGGGGGTTCCCAGAGACTGCACGCCATATTCAAGAAGGTTCCCAGAGACTGTGTCCCCATCATTCCCCCCTGAAACAAATTGGACCCAAATTATTTTGGGGTTGGGGCTAAGGTCTCAGCTTCTGAAAGTGCTTCCTGCAGGCAAGGGGCGTAGAGCTGTCCCTGCCTTGATGGGTCCAGTTCAGGGGGTACACAGTCTGAGTCATAGTCTGGAATTTGATAGCTTGGAGCCTGGAGGAGAGTATAGATCGAGTGAGAAGGGGATTGGGAGAGGGAGAGGCTTACCTTCCTGTTGGGGGCGGGAACGGGAGATGTTGCGGGCGGGAACACTTAGAGCTAGCTTGCTGAAATTGCCATATTAGGACATAAAGTAGGACTCAGTCTGTGATTGGACGATAGAGCTCGTATAGGGAGGGGTAAGGATATAAGAGCACTCGCCTCGGGGAAGTGCGGCGTTCCGGGATGTAGTCGCGACGGAATAAAGAGCTCCCTGACTACCTCAGGTGTTCTGTCTGGTTCTTCCTCCATGAGGGTCGTGGAGGCCGGTGGCGCCCCGAAGACTCATCATGCTGCGACTTGGTGAGTAAGAGGACGGGCTAGCAGTGGGGGGACAGTAGTGCGAGTGCTGTAGATAGAGCACTCCGCAAGTGGCGCCCAACGTGGGGCCAGGCCTTCTGCTAGGGACCGTCTGAGTCCGCTGGTCGGACTCTCCAGACAGCTCCAACTTTGAAAGGTTGGAAAGATGGGAGGGAAGAGTAGTATTCCCGCATTTTTGCCTGAGGAGAAGGGAGTCGTGGCCGCGCAGTTATACAAGCTCTGCGCTGACTCCGATAGCCAGGAGGAGGAGGGGGCCGAACCACCCCCAGTGTATCCGTGGGAGGACCTTAGATGGGCAGGGCAATTTCAGGAGGGATCTGATGGGGAAGAGACCAGAGCCAGTACCACCTTGTCATTGAAGACAAAGAACAGGAAGGGAGGCGGCTATGGCGCAGTAGAGAACTCACGGGAGGAAGCGATAGGCCCTGCAGGGGGCGGGGGTCGAGACGCCTCCGCAAACAGTACGGAAGAAGCCGGAACTGGGTGGTACCGGAAACACCGTGGCGGTGGTTGTGGCGCAGTCAGAAATTCGATAGAGGAAGTAAGAGAGGCAGGAAGGGAGGGGCGGAGTGCGGCCAGCCCCACGCCTCCACAAACTTGGCTGGCTTATCAGGAGCCGAGAGCAGAAAAACCCGTTTGTAGCCTGGCGGCTTTTCAAAGGGGCCCAAAGAAACCTTGCACATCTGGGTTACTTGCCGCCAGTGCATCCCATGCTATGGAAAAGGGAGAGGAGATTGATTGGGGCGAATGGGGGCTTTATCCCTTATTTACTGACCCCCTTACAGGTACCCAGCGATATGGCCCCGTTCCCTTTAAAATGCTAAAAGAGTTGAAGGAAGCTATAGCTAAATATGGTCCGGCTTCCCCATATGTGAAAAGATTGATGCAAAACCTGTTTGTCACTCACCCCTGGACACCGGCGGATTTTGATGAAGTTGCGGCCGCTTGCCTTGACCCATCTACTTACATGGCATTCAAGGCTCAGGCCCGTAGAGAGGCTACGAAATTGGCCAAAGCTAGAGGGTACCACCCCCTGGATCAGGTAATTAACCTTCTATGTGGCACAGGGGATCATGCAGATGTCACTATTCAAGCTCAATATGGACAACTAGAACTGGAGGCAGTGAAAGAAATTCATGTAAGTGCTTGGGATAAAGTAGGAGCTATGAAAGGGGGAAAGGTCACGCAGAAGCTAGTGGGGTTACGGCAGCGTGTCGACCAATCGCCGCTGTCCTTTATAAATGAGGTTAAAGAGACGGTCACACGTATTATGGGAGAGACCCCGGGTACGGATCTTTTAATGCGACAGCTAGTGAGGGAAGGGCTCCGCCCTTGAGCGGCTTCTGCTATCAGCAGCCTCCCCTCTGATGCCTCCATGGAAGAGATGGTTGACAAATTGATGGATTTACCCCGGGAGGACTCTGTCCAGGCACTGGTCACAGCCATGGAGGATAGGGAGGATAAACTCATAGCCGCCCTCCAGAGAATGCAGGTTTCCTCCAAAGGAAAATCAGTCTGCTTTAACTGCGGTAAGCCTGGCCACTTTAAAGCTCAGTGTAGAGTCGGAGCCAGTCCCTCAGTCCCCACGTGTTTTTGTTGTGGTAAACCCGGCCACGTAGCTAAATTTTGCAGGAGCAAAGCGAAGCAGGGAAAAGGGAAGGGGGGGAGCCCGGCCGCAGGACTCCCCCAAAGCCAGTGAGCGGCAAGGACCATTACCTGACAACCCCTGTAACAGTATGGGCAGTCAGCGAGGAAGCAGCTTTCAGAGTGGGTCCCTGGGAAACTATGGCCATTCCTTCCCACATAACTAACTTCCCTGCATTGATTACTGGCCCAGAGGGTTATACAGACTTTATAACCCATACCCAGGTAGTTGAGGATCCTGAAGAGGACCCGGCCTCCATCATAATAACTAACCCGCACCCCTATCCCATATCCATCAGGAAGAATCAGGAAATTGGGAAGGCCTTTTCTTTAAAAACTGTCTCCCCTACCCTCCCCGGGATATCCCACCATGTAAATTGGGTGAGCCCTGTGACCCTGGATAGACCCCTGCTGTCCATCGCGGTCGAAGGCCACCCAATAGAAGGACTCATGGACACCGGCGCAGACTGCTCAGTTGTTAACAGGGCTCAATGGAAGCCCGACTGGCCTCTTTTAAAAGGGGAGCAGACGGTTATGGGGGTAGGAGGTAAGAAGGCCGCTCCTAAGGCCGCGAGGGCTCTTCGATGGGCTGCTATGGGAGAAGCAGGCCTTTTTACACCCTTGTGCCTTGCTGATCTCCCATACGCCCTTTGGGGGAGAGATGTCCTAAGTCAATTACATCTGTCCCTTACAACACCTGACAGCCTGCAGGGAAATTTGTAGGGGCCACTCTGGAGATGAGCTATTCCCCCCAGATAACTTGGATGCATGATAAACCGATATGGGTGGAGCAGTGGCCCCTAACTAAAGAAAAGCTCATTGCTCTTACAGACATAGTGCATCCAGATGATAAGACTGAGGAGCCTGAAAAATGGCTGCCGCTCCATAGAATCAGAGATCTTGACTAAGAACCCAACCCGGTTCTCCGGGATGAGAAGTATTTCCTTTTGTTTTTCAGGAATTTTGATCATCGTGGGGATCGTCGGAGCTGCTCCAATCGAGCCAGGTCCCACTTGGGGAATACTATGGGTTGTCCCATCACCCCTCCCCGTTACCTTGGGGGCCTCGGTTTATCCTCGACTGTTGGTGACTAATGCTTCTTTAGGCCTCCCTTCAGCATTTGTGGACCCTGCAGAATCCCCGATCCAGGATTCGTTCCAATGGGACTTAAACAACACCCTCTGCTTTGTCCTGGGACGGGTGAACAAGACCTGGACATTCAATGCTACAGGGACAGATTAGGGGCTTGCTTGCCTGGCGACCCCTAGTCAATCAGACTGGGTGGGACCCTGACGTGCCCCGTTGGGCCCCCCCATGTGACGCCCGAGTGGACATTGATGACCCCATACCTTGGCGTGACTGTCAAATGCCAGGAGGGTACCTCCTTAAGGGGGAGCAAGGACAATCCTTTCGATTCACAGGACTGGACTGGGGACGCGATGGGTCGAAGACCCTTACAAATATTGGTTATTGTGTGGGAGAGGGGGAAGCTGTATGGGTCTCAACGCCCTTGCCTTTTTGAGAGGGGGATTGGTCTCAGTGGCCCGGGTGAATTACACAGAGGGAGGAGGGAGCAATCTTTCGGTGGTTCCCAGAGATGAGGTCAGGAACTATGTTCCACAATGTTGGAATGGAACCACCTAGTACAGAGTCAACTAGACGACCTCTGGCTCACCTTCACACTTGGATGCCAAAGCCATCTCCCCAGCCTCTGTGTAACGTCAGCCCCCTATTTGAGGCACACTCAGGCAGCCAATCTTTCTAGGGAACTTTCCATGTACCTTAATGGGACTTGGAGTTCCGAGTTTGACGATACACTGGCAAAATTAAGACTTTCGATAGGTCAGCTAAACACCACCCAAGTTAACTTAGAAATACAGAAAAGCGTGGTACAATGGTTTCAGAGGGTGAAGAATTGGTTTGCAACCTGGGGAGGCCTAGGGGCCTCTACGGCCCTTTTAGTTCTGATCATAATGCCTGTGCCGACTGACTCGGCGCCAGGACGGCTATATGCTCTTGACCCAAAAGGCTATTATGGCCATGAAAGCTGGGGGAGACCCACAGGTTTGGCTCGCCGCCATGGAAGACATGTAACACCTTGGGGTAAGACGAGGCGTGCCCAGAGACGGGCAACTTCCCCGTGCTAGGCCACCTAAGACAGGCCCTGAAGGTGTTGGGTGCCTAGGACGGGTAAGGCTTAGGGTATTAGGGGACGACCTAAGACAGGGCACCTCGCACCCGGCGATGCCTGGGTCTCATTTATCCTGCTAAAGCTATCTGCAAGGCTGTACCAGGTTGTTTCACCTTGTAAAAACAAAAAGGGGGAGATGTTGGGGGCGGGAACGGGAGATGTTGGGGGCGGGAACACTTAGAGCTAGCTTGCTGAAATTGCCATATTAGGATATAAAGTAGGACTCAGCCTGTGATTGGACGATAGAGCTCGCATAGGGAGGGGTAAGGATATAAGAGCACTCACCTCGGGGAAGTGCGCGTTCCGGGATGTAGTCGCGACGGAATAAAGAGCTCCCTGACTACCTCAGGTGTTCTGTCTGGTTCTTCCTCTGCGAGGGTCGTGGAGGCCGGTGGCGCCCCGAAGACTCATCATGCTGCGACTTGGTGAGTGAGAGGACGGGCTAGCAGTGGGGGGACAGTAGTGCGAGTGCTGTAGGTAAAGCACTCCACACCTTCCAGTCTTCGCTGGAGAAGAACTTGAGATGAGCAGTATTCCCGGTCTCAGGGGAACTATAGGTTTCTAGGGGTGCTCACGACCCCAAAATACCGACACGCTGGGTCCTGCCAAAAGAATTTGACTCAAGCCTTCCCAGCCAAGGGAAAAGAGAAAGTTTATTAGGGATTCACCATAATGGGCTGCCTTAAGAAACCCCACCCCCCGTGATGCCTGCTCTCACAAATGGGCCAGATTCAATCTACTGAGCTAGATTGAATCTGAGCTGAGCTAGATTGAACCTGAGCTCTGGCTGGATTCTTTTCTTTTTTTTTAAATTTAATTTATTTAATATATTTAGTTTTCAGCATTGCTTTTCGCAATAGGTTGAATTACGAATTTTCCCCCGTTTCTACCCTCCCACCCACTCCAAAATGGCGTATATTCTGGTTGCCCCATTCCCCAGTCAACCTGCCCTTCTGTCACCCCACTTCCCCTCCCATCCCCCTTTCCCTTCTACTCTTGTAGGGCAAGATAGATTTCTAAGCCCCATTGCCTGTGTATCTTATTTCCTAGTTGCATGCAAAAACTTTTTTTTGTTTGTTTTTGAACATCTGTTTTTAAAACTTTGAGTTCCAAATTCTCTCCCCTCTTCCCTCACCACCTGCGCTCCCTAAGAAGGCAAGCAATTCAACATAGGCCACATGTGTATCAGTATTTAAATCCCTTCCACAATACTTATGTTGTGAAAGATTAACTATGTCTTGCTCCTTCCTAACCTATGCCCCTTTATTGAATTGGCTCCCTTGACCCTGTCCCTTTTCGCAAGAGTTTGTTTTTGATTACCTCCTCCCCCTCCTCCCTTCCATCTTCCCCCCTTTTTTATCTTCTTCCTCCTTCTTTCCTGTGGGGTAAGATACCCAATTGAGTTTGTATGGTATTCCCTCTTCGAGAGGTCAAATCCGATGTGAGCAAGATTTACTCATTCCTCCTCACCTGCCCCCTCTTCCCTTCCTACAGAACTGCTTTTTCTTGCCACTTTTATGCCAGATAATTTACCCCATTCTATCTTTTCCTTTCTCCGCCTCTCAATATATTCCTCTCTTATCCCTTATCCCTTAATTTGATTTTAGTTTTTTAGATATCATCCCTTCATATTCAACTCACCATGTACCCTCTGTGTATATATATATTTATACATATACATATATGTATATATATATACACACCTATATATATACATACATTGACACACACATATGTGTGTGTATATATATACATACACTCATATATATATATACACATATATGCATATTCCTTTCAGCTACTATGATACTGAGGTCTCACGAATCATACACATCATCCGTCCATATAGGAATGTAAATAAAACAGTTCAACTTTATTAAGTCCCTTCTGATTTCTCTTTCTTGTTTTCCTTTTCATGCTTCTCTTGATTCTTGTGTTTGAAAGTGAAATTTTCTATTCAGCTCTGGTCTTTTCACTGAGAAAGCTTGAAAGTCCTCTATTGTCTTGAAAATCCATATTTTGCCTTGGAGCATGATACTCAGTTTTGCTGGGTAGGTGATTCTTGGTTTTAATCCTAGCTCCATTGACCTCCGGAATATCATATTCCAAGCCCTTTGGTCCCTTAATGTGGAAGCTGCCAGATCTTGTGTTATCCTGATTGTTTTCCCACAATACTCAAATTGTTTCTTTCTGGCTGCTTGCAGTATTTTCTCCTTGATCTGGGAGCTCTGGAATTTGGCAACAATATTCCTAGGAGTTTTCTTTTTGGGATATTTTTGAGGAGGTGATCTGTTGGATTCTTTCAATTTCTATTTGGCACTCTGGCTCTAAAATATCAGGGCAGTTCTCCTTGGTAATTTCTTGAATGATGCTATCTAGGCTTTTTTTTTTTGATCATGGCTTTCAGGTAGTCCAATAATTTTTAAATTCTCTCTCCAGAATCTATTTTCCAGGTCAGTGGTTTTTCCAATGAGATATTTCACATTGTCTTCCACCTTTTCATTCCTTTGGTTCTGTTTGATAATATCTTGATTTCTCATCAAGTCACTAGCTTCCACTTGCTCCAATCTAATTTTTAAGGTAGCATTTTCTTCAGTGGTCTTTTGGACCTCCTTTTGCATTTGGGTGATTCTGCCTTTCGAGACATTCTTGTTCTCATTGGCTTTTTGGAGCTCTTTTGCCGTTTGAGTTAGTCTATTTTTTCAGGTGTTGTTTTCTTCAATATTTTTTTCAGTATTTTTTTGGTTCTCCTTTAGCAAGTCATTGACTTGTTTTTCATGGTTTTCTCTCCTCATTCTCATTTCTTGTCCCAATTTTTCCTCTACTTCTGTAACTTGCTTTTCCAAATCCTTTTTGAGCTCTTCCATGGCCTGAGACCAGTTCATGTTTTTCTTGGAGGCTTTTGATGCAGGCTCTTTGATGTTGTTGATTTCTTGCTGCATATTTTGGTCTTCTTTGTCATCAAAGAAAGATTCCAAAGTCTGAGACTGTATCTGAGCGCGTTTTTGCTGCCTGGCCATATTCCCAGCCAACCTACTTGACTCGAGTTTTTCAGCAGGGTATGACTGCTTGTAGAGCAAAGAGTACTTTGTTCCAAGTTTGAGGGGACGCGCCGTTAATTTCAGAGGTATTTCTATACAGCCAGCTCTGCCACACCAGCGCTCCTCCTTCCTGAAGATCGGCCAACTCAGACCTGATGAAAATCTTAAGCAGGCTCTGTACTCCTGCTCTGATCCACTACTTAATTCCTCCCACCAGGTGGGCCTGGGGCCTGAAGCAACTGATGCTCTAGTTCTGTAGCTGCACCTGCCCCCCCCCGCCCCCCGCTGCCCCTCCGCGGTGGCGTAACTGCAAACTCTTTTCACTCTGTCCCGTGCAGCTTTTCCCACTAACCTTCTCTGTTGTTTTTGGTGTTTGTGGGTTGAGAAGTCTGGTAACTGCCCCAGCAAACTGATTCAGGGCGCTAGGGCTTGTTCTGCCCAGCTCCTGGTCTGGTTGGTCCTGCTGCCGGCTCTGGGCTCTGCTCCTCTCCCGTCTGTGCTCAATAGACCTCATCCAGTGACCATCCAGGCTGTCCTGGGCTGGATCCCTGCTTCCCTCTGCTATTTGGTGGGTTCTGCAGTTCTAGAATGTGTTCAGAGCCTTTTTTTATTGGTTTTTGGAGGGATCTGGCAGGGAGCTCACTCAAGTCCCTGCTTTCCAGCTGACATCTTGGCTCCGCCCCTCAACAGAGTCTCCTGGGGGGTTTCTAAAAGTCTGAGGGGAAAAGGGAGGGAGAGGGGTGGTGGTTGACAGACCATTATAATCCCTCCCTCTCCTCTCTTCCCTCCCCCCCCCCAATTTCCCGGTAGTGCAGCGGTTCACAGATACTCTATTTTTAAAATACTTTATTTTTTTTCATAATAGTCATTCCAAAAAAATACAAAACAACTACTATAAAAACCTTCAGGGGCTCATCAAAATGAGAAAAGCCAAGAAAGCCCCCACCCCTGTTCCTTAGGGTGTAGCCACAGACCAGGCTAGAGTCAATAACCCCTTCTCCAGGGTTCCCTGCTGTCCAGGATAATATATAGTTGTACAGTGTGGAACAGCAAGGTAGGATATTCTGGGTTCCCTAGACTCCAGGGACAGGACAAGTAGAGTTCCATAGGCCAGGGAAAGGACCACAGAATCTTGGAGTTGGAGTGGACTAGGACTGGAGGGGCCTGACAGGGGTTCTGGAAGGGCTGAAGCCTTGGGGCAGGGAGGTCAAGATATCACTGCTGTGACCCTGAATTCCCAGAAGGTGGGGAAAGGTCAAAATCCTCTTCCTTTTGGATCAAGGCTAGCAGCACCAAAGAGCTGCCCAGTACAAAGCCCAGAGCTTTCAGAGTGTTAGTGGCTGAACTCGCACTTGGTCTTTTCTACCTTACTATCCATGTACTATTGTGGCCTGTAGTAACTATATACTACAATGATCCTACAGGTGACATCTTCCTTGTCCGTGGTGGAATGCGTGCTGTAGAATTCAAAGTGGTGGAGACAGATCCCAGCCCCTACTGCATTGTTGCTCCAGATACAGTGATCCATTGTGAAGGCAAGCCCATCAAACGAGAGGTAAGCTCCATGCATGTGGTACAAGCTCGTCGATCTTTTGAGTGTATAGGATGATTTGGAGTGGGGTGTTGAGGAAGCTGAGTAGAGAATTCATGTGAGTAGAATGGTATGTTGGGAGTGACATGGTAGCAGTTAGAGGGGCTGAAGAGCTTCATCTTCAAGTATGGGCCCAAGCTAAGCTGCTCCTTGAGATAAGATAGCCTTCCCTGGTTCTGCCTTTCTGGTATAGAAATAAGGGCTTAGGTGTGGGCCAAGAATCAGCAGAATGCAGCCTTTGGGCTTGATGGTTTCTTGTACTGAACTCAATTGGATAGGGTAATTTTAGAAGAAACACTTGGGCACAGATACTCAGACCTCAGTGACAGTTTAGTTTCCCCAAGAATAGTACCTTCAGAAGTCTTGAGGTCTTTAGTTTCCTAGTTCTTAGCCTTTGGGTGACACTCCAGTAGAGTTGTTTTCATCAGCTGGTAGAAATAGCTGTGTTAGAGACCTTTCTAGGGGGAGATTTCCCTTGGATCCAGGACCAGGATATCCTGTGGAAATCCGTTCTCAGGGCCTTCCTTTTTTCTGAAATAATATATACCCCCATATTCTGACATTCTGACATTGGACCAATTTGAATCTTTGGTCTTGCTAATCTATACATATATACATACATATATATATATATATGTATATATATATATGTATGTATATATGTATGTCTGTATGTATGTATGTATGTATATATTTCTTTTCATCCAGGATGAAGAGGAATCCCTCAATGAAGTGGGGTATGGTGACATTATTGGTTGCCGGAAACAGTTGGCTCACATAAAGGAAATGGTGGAGCTGCCACTGAGACATCCAGCCCTCTTCAAGGCCTTTGGTGTAAACGTATTTGACCTTTGGCTTCAGATAAGGCCCTGCCCAGGAAGAATAGAAGGAAGAGAGCATTTTAAATTTGCACTTTGTGAAGGGGGAATGGAAAGTAAGGGGAAAGCAAAAAATAGTTGTCGGAGCCTTGATATCATTGTAGCGGGATAGCGAGTGGTATCCTACAGAGGTAATGCTCTGCAGTCATTTTATAAATGACTTGGGGGCATATGCTCCTGGAAATCCTGGATTCTGGTACTAGCCTGATTTTCTGAGTCTTTCAGAAGACAGAAATAAATTTGGTAATTAGAAAAGTGAGTGTAAAAATGAGTATGCAATTAATGGGGGCATCCCAGTGATTACACTTTGGGATAGATTGCCTGGGTAGAGGTAGAGCGTCAGTCCTGGAGTTCAGATTACAAGCTGAGTCTGATTCCACACTGATGCTTTAAATTAATAACCTAACATAATATTTACTTAGAAGAAGTGGGATGACTGGATGCTGGGAAGTAATTTTTAGGTAAGTCCCTAATTTGAATGCTATATCCAAGTCAGGTCACTTTGTAGGATGTAGAGAGCCTAGAGATCGTTTAGATCAAAGAGAAGTACAGGAATGGAGAAATTGATCTAGGTTACAGTTTGATATTTAGCCTGAAGAAGAAAAAGTTTGAACGATGGAAAGCTCCTGGAATACAGGAACTGTGTTTCATTCATCTGTATATTCGTCACAGCCTCTTGCATGAGGTAGAGAACTCAGTAATGAATTCAGGTACAACTTGGTGACTGTATGTGGCATGTGAGTGGTGTGTGTGAGGGAGTACTAAGCTGTCACTGTCGTCTCTCATGTCATGGAGAAGGAAACACTAGGGCAGAGGGCAAGTCAAAGTTACCTCTTTGAGTCTTAGTTTTCTCACCTTGATGATAATGCAGGAGTCAGGTGACTTCTAAGGTCTTTTTCAACTTTTGTTCTGAATTTTTTTAACGGGCTTGGCACGACAGAGTTTATGGTTGCGAAAGTTTACCCAGGATGTAATGAACACTAGAATGGGACAGTGCTGAAAAGTATGGAACTTGAATCCTCAGAGTTCTCTAAGATCTGTTATTTGTTCATCATGATCTAGTCAACTTGCTGAAGTCTGGGGACCAGGCCACCTTTTAGTTCTAGTTTCTGGAATCTCTGACTAAAACTTCCCAAAGTATTATGTCTTGCTTTTGAGGTTTCTTAACTCCTGAACACCCTGAGATACAGGTGCTCGTGCCCCACAATTTTTGATACCTTTTCCCTGTCTTCTCTCCCCTTCCAGTGACTTCACTGTGAACAACTTACTCCTCTGGGCTGAATAGTGAGTGTTACTGTTGCTTGTGCTACCTAAGGACTCATTCTCATTCTTTCTGTCAGGTTTAAATTTTTCATCCTGTCCTCAGTATGAGGAGCCTTAGCTAAACTTTTTGAAGGTAGAGAATTGAGGGAGGGAAGAAAACCAGCGGTGGGTACTAGCTTCACTCTTTAATCTACCTTGTGCCTATTCCCAGCCTCCTCGGGGCATCCTGCTCTATGGGCCTCCAGAAACAGGGAAGACCCTGATTGCTCGAGCTGTGGCCAAAGAGACTGGAGCATTTTTCTTTCTGATAAGTGGTGAGTTTACTTAGCTGTTTCATAGGTGGATTGGATCTGACTCTTTGTGTTGATTTCTAATGTCCTCTCAATACACAATGTGTACACACACAAACACACAGAGTTTTTCCTCTGACTCCTTCCCCCTGGTTTAGTTAAGTCTGAGACAGGTGAGAACCACTGGTTCTGAAAGGGGGTATATGACATTTGCCTCCCCTAGCAGAGTGTGAATTCATTCAAATGCAAACCCTACCAGGGGAGGTAAATGGGTTATAGGCATGCGTCACAGGGCTCTTTTAATTATATTCTATATGTCCTTGCCTCTAGAACTGTCTTCTATTAGAGTTCAAGAAATAGAGGGACAAGTAACAGTTTGGGAATGGGTGGGCAGGTAAATTAGAATTATTTCATCACCTGTCCTTGCTATATGGGAATGCTGAATTGGCTCTTTAGGGATAGTTGAGGCTGCTTCTCTGAAAGTGCCTGGGTAAGATCAGAGAGGCCATGAAGAATCCATCATCCATTTGGGTCCTGCATCCTCTGAGGACAGAGGGAGCAGTCATAGGAAAAGTAACTTGATGTGGAGGGGGACCATATGAAATTCTCACATAGTTGTTCTGGCCAGCAAATTGTTGACCAACTTGTCTCCTTTGACTTGCTCTTCTTAGCAGCATCTTCATCATCTCATTTTCAAAGCAGGGCAAAATGAGCAGTGTGGCTTTCGTTCATGGCCTTGGCTGTTTGCCCAGGTCCGGCCGGGTCTGTCAGAGGTAGCTGGAGAGCTTCTCAGAGCCTGGCAGGGGTAGTGAACAATCCCTGTGGCTTCCTCTCCCTGTCGAGAAGAAACCAGCCTCATATTTGTTTGCACAATGCATCTCTTCAGGTCCTGAGATCATGAGCAAGTTGGCTGGTGAGTCAGAGAGCAACCTGAGAAAGGCTTTTGAAGAGGCAGAGAAGAATGACCCTGCCATCATTTTCATTGATGAGCTGGATGCCATTGCTCCCAAGAGAGAGAAGGTATGGACTGCTCTAAGGGAGAGAGGACCCAGGTGAGGGCAATTGGGGTACGAGCTTGCCCATATTGAGCAAGGGCCTTGTGCTTTGACAGACCCATGGAGAGGTAGAACGTCGAATCGTGTCACAGCTATTGACTCTCATGGATGGTTTGAAGCAGAGGGCACATGTAATCGTTATGGCAACAACCAACAGACCCAACAGCATTGACCCTGCTCTTAGACGGTTTGGTAATGGCCCCCTGGCATTTCTGACGTATGCTCTTCTCTATGTGATCATAGGATCGTGTGTATGATCTTAAGATATAGCATGTTGGGCTGGTTAGTAACAGATTCCTGTCACTGCTTTTCCTGAAGTTCCATTCCCTTTCTCCACCTGTTTCTTCTCCCCTCTCTATCCCTTCCCCCAGATCAGTTCACAATAGGAGTCCTCCCTTTTACCCACATTTCCATTAGGGAGGGGGCAGGCACATGTGGCCAGCACCCAGGGTTGAGTTGTGTGAATGCATGCATCCCCACAGGTCGATTTGACAGGGATGTAGATATTGGAATTCCTGACGCCACAGGATGCTTGGAGATTTTGCAGATCCGTACCAAGAACATGAAGCTGGTGGATGATGTAGACGTAGAACAGGTAAGAGACCTTAGGGGATAAACAGAAGGATCAGAATCTGCTAGGGATGAGGGGAGAGTTTGCTGGGCTCTAGTAGCTTGTTGAGGTGGGGCGCTTATTGAGGACGAGGTATAGCCAGAGACCTGAGCTTTGGGAGATGGATTGTGATTATTCGTGAACTTGGATGGGAAGGAAAACAATTTTGAGGTTACTTTGAAATAAATTAACTCAACCTGGGTGTGCATTGTGGGCAACAGTCCAAAGGAGGCCACAGGTGTATTTTTCTATTTCTATGAAAATAATCAGGGAAAACTCCCTGGAGGAGGTAGCTTGGAGGTAAGATCAGTACAGTGGCTACTCAAGGAAGGCCCAGAGCCCAGAAAGAGAGTGAAGAGGAAAGGGAAAAGACAGGGAGATGCTGTGATGGACCATGGGGGGAGAAGTTGGTGTCCACCTTCTTCTGATCTCCCCCCTCCACCTTGAGACTTTCCTTTATGACAGTCTCCATGAGCCAAGTTCCAGGGCTCTATGATGCAGAGCAGGAACCTTGCCTAGAATGGGACATTCTTAATGCTGGAATCATTTGTTGGTGTTGTACTTTAGAGAAGATGGATGCCAGCAACCTTTTCCTGAGCGACTTTAGGGAGATCTGGGATATGCTGCAGATGCTGATGAAGCAAATACTGACTGTCAGTGGTATTGGCTCAGTCCTCTATTTCTGCAGCCTCATTGTCTTCCTTGTGGGCCTCTATCGCTTTTCAAAGTCTCGATTTCTACCCCCTGTTAGGAGAAACAGACATATCAGCGAGGTAGGTCTCCTATGGAGATGAGCTCTTCTTTTTCCCCTCTCTTCCCACTCTTCTCCCTGATCTTATCTATTGACTCTGACTCATGTTAACGTCTTGATTTTTCTCAGCATCACCATTTCCAACTCTTTCCCTCAATCACGCAGACTCTCCTGGGTAACTTAGGGAGAATTGAAGGGCCATGATCCTTTTACAGTCAGAGAATGTGTCTGGCCATCTGACAGTAAAATCCTGAAGTTGAGCGACCTAGCATCCATTGAGAGGGTCCCTAAGTGAAGGCACAGAGTCCCTTGTAGACCCACTCCCCCCAAGTTATTCTCCAAGGCTCAATTAGATCTTGTATTCGTTGTTATAGGAAATGCCCTTGGAAAGGTCTGCATTTATCTGATGAGGGAGACTGATTTTGAAAATCTATTGGTCTGACATGCGCCCATAGTCTTATAGGTCTGAGACTAAGAGCCTTCTTTCTTTGGTGGAGTTAACTTTGAATTTTACATATTATTAAGTGTTAGAAATGTATTTTTTTTGCGTTTTTGAGTATACTTGGCTCCTGCATAGTGAGCCTTCCCTTGTAACAAAAACTGAAACACACACACACACACACACACACACACATACAGGCACATATACAGGATATCAGCAAAACCTACAGATTGTGTCTGACAGCATATACAATATTCCACACTCACAGGGTTCTGCCTCTACTGTCTTCCCATCTCTTCCCCAGGGCCCGAGCTTGGTCATTATAATGGTTCAACATTAAGCTTTGTTTTATTATTGAAAGACTTCTCTCTGATGCCCAAGAAGCAAGTTGAAGAAAAAAAATAAAGAAGAAAACAGAAAAAAGGTCACTATACTGTTCCTTAAGTGAGAAGGAAATATTGTTTAACAACTTTTTTTCAAATAAAGGCAGAGACGGAACACAAAACTGTTGCAGAAAGTACAAGAAATAATAAATGAGTTCTCCAAGAAGAAACCGATAGAGGAACAGAGAAACACCAAAGACAAAGACGATCTCAGAGAGAGAAAAGAATTATGTTTTCTGAAGTGACATTGCCATCCTGTGGTCTTTTGGAGATTCATGCTAAGAACTTTTAAAGCCTTTTAAAAGTATACATAGAATATAAAGGGAGATTTCCTCTTGGTATTTAGTCTGAAACAGATGTGACAGATGCAGTAGGAATGGATGTGGTAGTTTGTCCTTGGAGAGCAGGACGCTGGGGCTCTGCAGTAATGAAATTAAACTAAGAGCTTGATGTGACCCATGAAGCGGAAGTTTTCCATACCTTAGGGACAGGCGGGCAGTAGAGAACTATCTTGCTCCAGAGATGGATATAGCTGAAGATGAGTTGGCAGTTAGCCCTGTAAAGGATGGGCTAAGGAAAGGATAGAACCACGTGAAAATATTTTCCAAATCACTAATATTAAGAGAAATGCAAATTTAAACACCCAAGATTCCATTTTATATCATACAAATTGGCAAAGCTGACCAAAAAAATGGGAAGTCAGTGTTGGAGGGAAGGGTTTTGGTTCTAGGTGAGACTTCTATAATTATCCAGACACACCAGATTTCCAACACCTTCTTCATTTCTGTCTTTCAGCGTTTTAGACTGAAGAGCAGAGAATCTGCAGAGAGAGGTAAGGTCCTATGCTTTCTGTCCTGACCTTCTCTGGGATTGGGTCATCAAGCCTTGTGCTCCATCCCCTTGAGATTCGACCCCCATCCCCACCTCATCCCCAGTCTCATTCCCAGGTCCACTCTGTCCTACCTCTACCCCTACCCCATTTCCATCCCCAAACCCATTATCATCTTCTTTTTATCCTCATGCTCACCCCCAACTCAATCTTCATTCCCATCTCCATCCCCAGTCACACACTCTGAGAGTTGGAATGGTTATCGGAGACTATCTAGTTCAACCTAGTCCTGAACAAGAATCCCCCTATCGCCTATGCCATGAATAGTTAGAAAGGTTTTACATGAGACGCAGTGAAGGGAAATCTAAGATTCCAAGGCCAGCAGTTCCAGTTTTGGGCAGCTGTAATGGTTAGGAAGTCTATCTCATATCAAGCCTAAATCTGCTTCAGTACATCTATCTACCCATTGCTCCTGGCTCTGTCCTCTGGGACCAAACAAAGGCCTAATTCTCCTTTCATGTGAAAGCCTTCTAGATAAGACAGTTACCACATTTCCTGAAAATATCCTCTCCTCCAGACTGTGTCAGTCAGTCAAGAAGCATTTATTAAGTGCTTACCAGGTGCCAGGCACTGTGCTAAAGCCCTAGTGATGCAAAGAAAGGGAAAAGACAGTCCATGCTTTCAAGGAGCTCACAGACTAATGGGAGAGATAACATAATAAATAGTTATATACAAATAAGATATATAGAGGATAAACTGGAAGGAATGTCAGAGTGAAGGCACTAAGACTAATCCCCCACCCCCCACACAGCATGGTCTTGAGGCTCTTCCTCAGCTTATTATCAGTGACCCTCCAAAAATGCAGCCCCTAAAACTGAATGCCATGGCATGGCACAAACGGGTCTAATCACCTACTTGGTTCTGGACAACATGCCTCTCTTGATGGGACCCAAGTTTGGAATGACTTCTTTGGCAGCTATATCCTACCATTGACTTTTCTCCTTCTCCTTCTCCTTCTCCTTCTCCTTCTCCTTCTCCATCTTCTTCTTCTCCTCTTCCTCCTCCTCCTCCTCTTCCTCCTCATTCTTGTTCTTCTTGTTCTTGGTCTTGTTCTTGGTCTTGTTCTTCTTCTCCTTCCTTTCCTCCTCTTCCTCCTCCTTCTCCTCCTCCTCTTTCTTCTCCTCCTCATCCTGATCATCCTCTTCATACTCCTCCTCCTCTTACTCCTCCTCCTCCTTCTTCTTTTTCTCCTTCCTCCTCCTCTTCTTCTTCTTCTTCATCTTCTTCTTCTTCTTCTTCTTCTTCTTCTTCTTCTTCTTCTTCTTCTTCTTCTTCTTCTTCTTCTTCTTCTTCTTCTTCTTCTTCTTCTTCT
>NW_023494424.1:0-27610 GCF_011100635.1 Trichosurus vulpecula
AAAATTTAGGCATAGACAGACCTTTTTAAATTTCACAAAAAGCACCTATCTAAAACCAAAAGCAAGCATCATGTGCCCAGAAGACATACTAGAAATTTTCTCAGTAAATACTAGAGAAGGAAGGGTGCTCACTCTCCTCACTACTATTTGGTATATTTCTGGAAATGCTAGCAAGGGTAATAAAATTAGAGAAATAAATTCAAGCCAGAAAGATAGGTAAAGAGTATATAAAATGATACCTCTTTTCTGATCATATGATGATATACTTGATAAATCCTAGAGATCAGCAAAGATACCAATTGCCAGACAATTCATAGCTTCAATGAAGTTCAGGCTACAAAATAAACTTTCAACAATCAACAATATTTCTATACAATAATAATAAAATCTAAAAATAAAAACCTTAATAGAAAAGGAAATCTCATTAAAAAAAACCTGTTATATATTGAAAAAAAATTAAACCAAATCTAAGGAGGGTCAATCAAAACGTACAAAAATACTTGCATAAATTCAATTACTATTGCAAATATTCCACAAAGATATAAAGAAACACTAAAACACCTAGAGGAATATTCAGTTTTCATGGCCAGGATGTTTCAACTTAATAACATGATAGTAATTCAAAAGTTATTGTACATTTTTAATGGTATACAAATCAACTTACCAAACTAACTTACTTTATAGATCTTCAAAAAAAAGGTTCAATTGGAAAAACAAAAGATCTAGAATACTAAGGGAAATGATAAAAAGAAATAGGGACTAAAGAAAATTAGCACTTCCAAAAATCAAACTATATTATAAAGCAACAGGCCTCAAAATCATCTGGTATTGGCAAAAAGACAGAGAGCTACATAAATGCGACAGACCAGACAAGGAAGCATCAGAAACAAAGAACTAAAGATCCCAATGTCTGATAAAGTGGAAAACGTAAATTACCTAGGGAAAAAATCCTTATTTGATAACTACTTCTGGGAAAACTGGAAATCAGTCTTTCACATATTAAGCATAGATCAACACCTTACACCATATTCTTCACTACATTCTATATGGATCCATGAACTTAATATTAATAAGCATGCCATGAAATAATGGGGAGAAGCAGATCCTACATCTCTCACAGCTATGGTGAACAGATGTCTATATTACCAAACAATGCATAGAGGAAGTTGTAAAATGCAGAACTTTGATGATACTTCTGCAAAAACAAAATTAATTCATCTAAGATGAGAAATGAAGTGATTGAGAGGGGAAAATTTTGCTTTCAATTTTCTCTGATAAGGGTTAGGTATCCAAGATATAAAATCAATAAATATAAAACTAATGGTCATTCCTCAAAAATAAGTGGTCGAGGGACATGAGCAAACAGTTCTCAAAGAATTTCAGAGTATTTGCCACCATGTCAAAGAACGCTCCAAATCACTAAATGCACATCAAAACAGGGCTGAGGTTTTAAATCACAACCTGAAAATTGGTAAAGATGACCAAAAATGGCGATATTCAATGTTACAGGACATGTGGCATGATAGGCACATTAATATATTGTTGGTGATACTGTGAGATGGTTGGAATAATGCAAAGCAACTAAAATGTCCATACCACTTGTACCAGCAATTTCCTTGGTGGGTTTATAACCCAAGGAAGCCACTGAAAAGATGAAAGTACCCATATACAATGAAATACTTATAAAAACACTTTTGGTGATAGGAACGAATTGGAAACAAAGTAGAAGTATATCAATTGGGGAATGGCTATACAAATTGTAATAAACGAATATAATAGAATGTTAGAAAATATTCATGGGATGGAAACAATAAAGTATAGAAAGATTTCCATGACGATGCAGAGTGAAATAAGCAGAACCAAGAAAACAATATGTAAGATGTGTGGGGAGCTGGCTATATCCTGTTTAGGCTTCTTAGACCTCTGTAAGGTAGGGTCAGTTGAAAATTGGCCAATGCACAGCAAGGCCAGTTTTAGGATAAGAAGACCTGGCAAAGAAAACCTGCCTTTGTAGCTGATTACCCACATGGGTGATGACAGAAATGTTTCAGTCTGGTTATCTATATGCTAGGGAACATAAATGTTTCCATTTGGTTAGCCTTGAGGAAAAATAGTGTCTCACTCCTAGGAACAAGGAGATAAAAAACTTAACCAATGCTTTATTGTACTCTTCTTTGAAGTCTGAATGACTCAGCAATTAACCTGTATGAAATACTGTCAGTAACTCCATTAAAATCAGTCTATAGCTTGACTATACGACTCGCCTAGTCCCATGTCTTTGTCTTTTTGTGTCCATTACTTCATCATGTATTCACGCCACTGCTGGTGCGGTTGGCGCTGGGAACAGGGACATGAAGCCCGGATGGAGTAATGTCTTACCGATAAAGGCTCCAGAACAGATTCACTACAGGGTAAGAGGATTAATTATCACTAGGCTTACTGGGGGATTGTAGAAATTTTAGAGATTTAGAGAGTTAGAAAAGTAGATTTAGAAAATGTAACTATGGGGCAGATACAGTTTAAGGATAGGGATCTGTATCTGCAATATTAAGAAAAACTGCAACAGAAAGAGGTTTTTATATAACATAAGCGCAAAAACAAGATGGTACGTGTGATTTAGGAAGATGGGAGATTATTGAAAAACAAAGGAGTAAAAGATTAAGGGAAGATGGACCAGAACGCTTCCCAATGTCAGCCTTTTCCATATGGAACATTTTAAAAATATGTCTTATTCCAGAAGGAAAAGTTCCTATGGAAAAGAACAGAATTCATGACCCAACAAAAGATAGAGAGCATTACAAAATGCAAAATGGATAATTTTGACTATGTTAAATTGAAATGTTTTTGTACAAAAAAAGCCAATGCAACAAAAATTAGGAGGAAGCAGAAAATTGGGAGAAAATCTTTACAACTAGTATCTCCTGTAAAGGCCTCATTTCTAAAATATACAGGGAACTGAGCCAAATATATAGTAATACAAGCCATTCCCCAGTTGAGAAATGGTCAAAGGATATGAACAGGCAGTTTTCAGAGGAAGAAATTAAAGCTATCTATAGGCATATGAAAAAATGCTCTAAATCACTATGGATTAGAGAAATGCAAATCAAAACAACTCTGATACCACATCTCTCCTGTCAGATTGGCTAAAATAACAAAACAGGAAAATTATAAATGCTGGAGAGGATGTGGGAAAATTGGAACTTTGTTGCATTGCTGGTGGAGGTGTGAGATGATCCAGCCATTTTGGAGAGTAATTTGGAACTATGCCCAAAGGGCCACAGGAATGTTCATACCCTTTGACCCAGCAATACCACGTCTAGGGTTGTATCCCCAAGAAATCACACAAGCAGGAAAAGGACCCATATGTACAAGGATATTTACAGCAGTTCTTTTTGTGGTAGCCAAGAATTGGAAATTGAAGGGATGCCCATCAATTGGGGAATGGCTGAACAAGCTGTGGTATATGAAGGTAATGGAATACTGTTGTGCCATAAGAAATGGGGATGATACGGACTTCATAACAACCTGGAAAAACCTACACGACATTCAAGGTTCTCACTTTCAAAAAAGTTTTTAAGGAGTGACCACAGAAGTAAAATTTCCTCGAGTTAAGGTTAGAGCTATTAATACCTTTTCACCTGTCTCCGACTGAGCCAGGGCTACAACAGATGTTAGAGCAGCTAAAAATTCTTTAGCAGATTCTGTTAACCATAGATAATCTGGTGAAGCATATGAAACCTTTTTCAAAATAATAATACACTTACGAAAGTGAAGAAAATTCAGTTTAAATGCCAAAAGATATATATTTTTTCAATATCCCCCTCCAATCTATCTGTAGACACCTTGGGGGCGGTTAAGAATTCCAGCTCAATGTCAAAAGTATATACAAAAATGTTTTATTTCTTGTGTGGTTAATAAGAATCACCATGAGACTAGTATAAATAAAAAAACTGGAAAAAGGACTTAGAAAAATCTAGAATGTGCTTTCCCAATTTGTAGAATTAAGAACTTTAGTAATGATCTTATGAACAGAATTGGAAAATATTTAATAACATAAAGCTATTAAATGTATCTATGGAGTTAAAAAGTAGTTTTTTTTAAATAAAACTACAGAGATCCTTATGCGCAATTTAGTGACCCTCATTCCTATTTGAGTTTGAAACAAGTGGCTTAAAGCTTCCAAAATAGAGAAATAAAAGCAGAGAATGAGAGCCAATCTGAACATATTTGACTGGAAAGATTGTTACTATATTCCTGAGAAACAAAAACACTTCTTAGAATAGGAATTATCTCATTAGATATTTCTAGCTTTCTGTGATCTTCTTAAGTTGGCTACGTGGAAAGTTTAAAGAGTGATTTGGCTGTGAATATACAATAGAGAGTTGGTTCCTTTTCAAAATAATTGCCTCACTAACTAGCTGCTTTTTCTTATTTAGGCCCTATATTTTGATGTTTTTTCTTTCACCTAGAATATCAATGTAAATTAAATTATAATCATTGAAACTACAAAAATTAAAATACATGTCACAACAAAAGCTCTACTTCCTGTTCTCTACTTTGCTGCTTTGTTGCCCTCTCATATCCCACTGACAACAGCCCTGGACCCCTGGGCATCCTGATGTCCACACTTCTAGGCAAGAAGAGGAACCTCTCCTCTCAAGCCCCCAAACCCTTGCTCCCACACCACTGGAACCTAGAATTTTTGCTCCAAGTTTCCCAAAGCCCAGCAACCCCTATTAGGAAGCAAAGGTTCCTCAGGGACCCTCCTCTATGACTCCTCAGACCTTTAATTCAGGTGCTGGACTCTACAGCTGCCCAGCACTCCCCGGTCCTTAGTCTCCCTCCCCTTTCCCAAATCCCTGGCTGGACCACCCCCAGTCCACAGCCAAGCTCTGCAACTGCGGGGAGAGAAGAAAATCCTCTATGCTTCGTAAGCCCAATATATGTAATGATTTGGGAATGCAATTAATGTCATCTGAAAGTTTTCTGTTTGTATTATTATTGTGCTATACCAGAAGCGAGTGAGACACTCCATAGAGTATAAGTTTTAAATGGAGAATTTATTAGCTGGTGGCCATTGGGGCTGCAACCCAAATCAATGGCCATGTTTGAAGCAAAAGGGTAGTTTATATAGAGAATTTACATGCCAGGTCACAGGGTGGTCTGGGGGTACAGGAACAAATGTCCCGACAGATCACAGGTTCTGACAGGTTATTGTTAAGTGGGATAACCTTATCTATTGACATTCCTTGGAGGAGTCAGGGAGCCCAGGGACATTTGCTAGACTCCAAAAGGTCTGAGTCCACTCTCTAGTATGCAAAACTGGGGTTTGTAGTTAGGGGCTGGGGGCAGGTTTTTTTAGCAATAGCTGGCTACTCAAGTATCACATCTCCCACTTCTTTTATGGAACATTTCAAATATTTGAAAAGGAATGACTTGATGCAGAGCACCTGAAGTTTGGGCCACTAAGACAGGGACAGAATTAACATGAGAACGAATATGGTTGGAGATATGAGAGAGTAAACAGGAACCTATAGTTACAGAAAGGATCAATAAAATGAGGGGGCCAGCCAAAGTGCTAGCAGGGTGGTGAGCCGGGGGGGGGGACATTGGCCCCCTGAAAATCACTCAATATCAGCTTAGGCTAGTGCCAGGTGAAAAGTTTGCAGTACAAATTCCCTAAACGCATCTTGTTAATAGAGGGCAAGGCTCAGGCAGAAATTCAGAAGCTTCTTCTATTAGAGTGGCTGTAGCAGCCAGGGAGTCTAATTGTTTTAAAAATAGGCAGCTGGCTTAGGGTCAGATCCTAAGGACTGCGTTAGGACTCCCAAAGCCTGTGCTCTCCCTTCATCAACATACCAAGTGAAAAGTTTGTAAAGACAAGAGTGTTGACAAGGGTCAGTTAAAGTATATACCTGTAAAATATTAAGCAAGGTGCTCCTCTCAGGATTAGGGTCTTATCCCTTAATGGCTAACAGGGGAAAAATATCCTTAAGTAAGTCTGATCTGGCCTTGTCGACAGAGGTAGGGGTATTTTCTGAGCAAATTTAGAGAACAAAGAAGCCCAGGTCCTGGATCTTCTTCCCGTTACTCATTAATTCAGGCTACAAAATGGTATAAAACGTTCCACATTTCCCCCTTTTGGTCAAAGGCAAACTGAAAGTTTCGCCTGAAGACCAATTAAGGTATGGAAAAACCTCTATCTTCCTCAGGGGTGAAGTTCTAAAATCCCTATCTAGTTGGAGTCAGGTTTTGTTCCTTTTCTATGTTTGGACATCCCCGGGGATGGACAGAAATTGTAAACTAATTGTAAACAAGCAGAGGGAGCATAATTAGCTAAAAATACAGGAAAAACAGTCTTGGGAACGCAAGGACTCAGAAAGGGAGCTGTCCTTTCGTGCAGGTACTGGTCCAGAGTCTCGGGAGGGGCTGCCTGTGTCTGATGCTGTCCCCTTCAGGTTCTTTGAAATCGCAGGGCAAGGTCTCCTATAGGCTCAGATGTCCACTCCTCAGATGTGACAGAAAGAGCAAGGAGTCGATATCCACCTACCAGGGGCTCCCAGAACACATGTGATTTGATGATTGAGAGAAAAAGCACAACATAGGTCCCAGCCACGCAGGGCTCAGTTCAAAAAAATACAATAAGTAGTGCAGTATCCCAGGCACACAGGGCTGAGTTCAAACAATTACAATAAAGTTTTTTTCCCATAATTCACAAAACTGCACAATTACATTGGGCCAGATACAGACCAATTACTTAGATGACTCACAATAGAGGGGGAGATTTGCATGTCACATGTTTTACATTCATAAATTGGATAACAAGAAAACTTAAACATGAACCATACAAAGTAATGCAATCAGTATTAACAATGTTGACTAACGTTAAATTCCTAGTAGTACAGTACATATAACATCATAAACCTTTTAGCCATGCCATGTCTTTTGATGGCATTTACAAATAATCCACAAACCATTCCTAACAAAACTAAAAATGTTTCTGATTTAATTCCAGCACTTAATTGCACATTTTGTATACAAAAGAACTTTAAATTACAGTCACAATGTCCATTCAAAGCAGTATTTTAAAATCCCAGATGCCTGATTGTAGTTATCTGGTCCCTTGATAGTAAAAGAGAGTTCTGCTTCTCTAGTTCAGATCTAGAAATTCTCAGACAATTTAACTTAATATAACTTAGAGATACTTTACAAAGGAGATATATTTTCACTTGTACCACTATCCTATACAATTTTCTTGTGCTAGCATCCAAATTTAAGATCTTATTACCAAAACACACTTATCAGCTTGAATTTCCAGAATTGATAAATTTTAGAGCCAATCATACACATCTGTACATAATTCTTAGGGGAATCAATCTGATCGTACTGCCTTTTTCAAAATTCGCTATCCCTTACTTTTATTAGACATTGGTCACATTACATCTTTGCCTTATTTGCTTTGCCTAATCATGTCCCCCTTTTGGAGGATGTTATCCCTATATTATTTCAATGTTTTATTTGGCGATGAACATAGGTTAAAATTGTAAGCTATTCATACCTGTATCCTATTATAATAACTCAGAGATACTTCAATATTCATCTATTACCTAATAGATTTAGCATCGTGCTTACAAAACTTCCTGATAATATAAATTTGCTATGAAAGGTAAGAGGGACAATGTCATATATCTTAACAGAAGGAAAGAACTTCCTTAGCTCTGTTTGATTCCAGGCATGAGTCATATCTGTTAGCCAATCATATAGCCATTAGATGCTGAAAGCAGGGCTTAGGAGTAATCAGGCGGGGATTTTCCTTTTCAGAAAGGAAATAGCAGAATTGGGAAATAGAGGCAGGAATATCCTACCTAGGTTGTGTCCAAGGTCGTCTTCAAGACTTTTTTTCCAGGCATAGACATCCACCTTTAAGAATTCTCAGCCTGTAATGCCTGCCATTCCACTACTGGCTTCATGTGACCTATACCTGTAATCAGAGCTTAAAACAATATTAAATTGTAGTCCCATAAAATCTTAAATAGCAAATAAATATCCTTCAGATGGGACTGTCCCAAATTTCATTGAGCTAGTAATTATCAAATCAAATCAAGCTACATAGCTTTCCCAACTTCTAAATACTTTCTCACACTCTCAACTTATTTAAACCATTTGAAACTAGTATTCCTTTGGGACAGGAGAGGCTTAGCAAACTCCAGTTTGTCCCTAAACTTTCTACAAATCAGGAAACAGGTCAAATAGAGATTAAAATACAGTTTTGCAATTGAAATAAGAAGTGTAAAGTTACCTAGGGCAGAAGCTAATATCCCAGTGGTGACATTTCTGGGAGTCAGAAAGTCCAAATCCATCTACCTCGCCCTTCCCCCACAACTGCAGAAGTTACTGAGCCTAAAGCGGTTTTGCAGCTGCTAGGTAGAGTGGGCAGAATGCATAGGACCTGGGTGACATTTCCAAGCTTTGCCAAAAAGGATGAGCTACAAAAGTACCCAGGGGCACAGGACTGTCAGAATACTGTCAGTCTGTGAAATTCTGTCCTTCTCCCCCTTTTGCCAGGTGGGGAAAGGTGATTTAAGTTTTCTCTACAGTTCTCCTGCATTCTCTTCTCCTAATCTGATCTGGGAGGAAAGGAGTTTGTTTTAGCTGCTCTAACTTTTACTGCAGCTCTGTCTTGGTCAGAGACAAGACAATGGTGAAAGATCTCAATGATTGTAACTTAAGTAAACTTCATCTAAGTGATCAGCATTGGGAAGGTGTTTTAGCAAGAGTGAGCTCCTGGAGGGATTTTACAGTCTCAGGAGTTCTGTTCCAAAGTCCAAGTAACCAATTTCCAAACTTTTAATGAATAATCAATCCCAGAATATGCTAAAATGTTTCAGCTCTATTTTTTTCTTCAAGTTTGGTTGGCCAGGCCAAACATTGAAAAGGAAAAAAGAGTCTCTGTTTCCCTAACTGCAGCCTTAGAATTCTCTGGCTACCTGCGTTTCAGATTTTACCCGGTATAGACATTTCACAGCACACGCTCTCACACAGACAGTTAACAGACAATTAACAAAACAAATACAGAACAAATACAGACTGAGTTCAGAGTTCAAACAACAGAGAATTAGAAGCTTTCATGAGTTAGCTATTAGCACCCCTATGGTCTTTGGGGAAGCCTTGGTGTTCCTGATTTTTCTGACTCTCCATATCCTATCCCTTAGGAATGGGGAAAGGGGAGATGGAGGAGGACTAGGACAGGTAAAGGAAGGCGAGGAGTAAGGATAAAATGCATTTATCCTCCCCATAATCAGAGCCTTCAAGGGAAGGAAGCAGGAATAGGGCAGAAGGCAAAAACAGAGCCCTTAAGGGAAGGGGGAAAGGGAGTGGGGAGGGAAGAGAGAGAGAGAAGGCAACGGTAGCAGAACAGAGTTACCTCCCTCAGGATCAGAGCCCTTCCTGGGAGGCAGAAGGGGAGGGAAAAAGCAAAGTGCAGCTTTTCTCCCCAGGACCAGAGCCTACAAGGGAAGGAAGGGAGGGAGTGGAGGAACGGTTGGACTTCTAATTCTAGTTCCTGACTGATCCATAGTTAATTTTCTAGATCAATCAATGTTTCCAGGGGATCTATGTGCGTTTGCCTGCAGATCTGATCCCTACCCCCAGAGCTAGCTTAAAGGGAATTTTCGGACTTCAACCAATTTTGTGGGAGTTCTTTTTGGAAGCTGGGAAGAGAGACAACTTACCCCCTCCTTGTCAAGGCCAAAATTCCAGGAAAAGTTAATCCTATGGCGCCCAAAAGCGTTGGCAAGGTTGGGCTGCATTGTCCCGTTTCCATCATTTCCATCCGAAAGTCACGGCACCATAACTGTTAAACCTGAAAATTTGGCTGAAGGAAACAACACAGCTAGGTGTTAAACCTGAAAATTTGGTTGAAGGAAACAACAGAGCTAGGTGATAGAAAAATCCATGTTGTTTATTATTTTCCCTTAAAGCATAGCGGAGCTAGCTTACTTGTACGTACAAGGAGTCAGAGTATAAACTCTGGCTGCCTGAACAAAGCAATGAGAAAACTTATATACGTTATTTTAGCAGAGCTAGCAAGCCTGTATGACCTCATTTTTATGACCCCCATGTATGTTTAACCATGATACAAGAAGAGGATTTTCCTTAATGGAATAGAGTTGTAAAGGATGTTGACAAAAGTCAGTTGAAACTACAGCCCAGCATCTCTGTGTCTCATTACATTCCATAACATAGTATATACCTGTAGAATATTAAGCAAGGTAATCTCTCTTGGGGTTAGGGTAATGTCCTTAGGTCAGTCTAATCTGGCCTTGTTGACAGAGGTAAGGGTATTCATTACCTGAGCAAACTTTTAGAGAGAACAAAGAAGCCCAGGTCCTGGATCTTCATCCAGTTACTCATTAATGGAGGCTCTGGGTCTGGTAGAAATTAGAAATGATATAAAATAGTATAATATTTTCCACAATAGATAAGGTATGTGAGGGCCAAATTGCTATCAGTCTCCTTCCTGCAGCCTTCTCAGAATTAGCATGATAACTCAAGGGAAGGATCACCTCGATTTGCATTCAACAAGGATGAAAGAATTTGGCCCCTTCCTCCTCTCTCTTTTCGTGTCTTCCCTAGACTTTTGGATGCTGCTTGAGGAAAGCATGAACGGTTTTTCCTAGTTCTCTGTCTAGTTCCTTTTAATTTTTAAGGCCCAAAACTTAGCATTGTAAAAGAAACGATCTTTGTCGATGTGATACCTGAGTAGCCAGCTATTGGTAGAAAAACCCTGCTCCCAGCCACTAACTGCAAACCCCAGTCTGCATAAGAGTGTCCTGGGCCCCTAAGACATTTCCAAGGAATGTAAGCTAATTACCAGGAAAGCCTAACGATCTTCCTTCATCTAACTGAGTGGGCTGAGAGACAACTCTATCTCTTGTCTCAACAAAGCCAGCTGGAGCGTCCCTCAGTCTGCCTATGGCCTTGAAGGATGAAAGCCTCAGCTCCAGATATTCTTTTGAATTATGTGACTGTTCCTAGCTCTTATCTCATGAGTCATGTTGTGGGATGTATGGCAAACTGGACACAGAGATCCTGGGTTGTAATTCCAATTGACAATTTGTCAACTATCTGATACGTTGTATTTACAATCTATTCAGGAGGTTCCTCTAACGTATCATGGTCATAAAAAGTGAAATAACACAGGCTTGCTGAGTCTGCAAAGTAACATATGTAAACTTTAAGAGAGAAGCACTGAATCCTGTATTGTCTATATAAACTACCCTCTCCCTTTAAACGGGGCCATTGACTTGGGAAGACCCCAATGGCCACCGGCTAATAAACTTCTCCATTCAAAACTTATACTCTGTGGCATGTCTCACTCGCTTCTGGTATAACATCTACAAAGCCACAGTTTAACAGTTCACAATGTATCCTGAACTGACAGAGATCACAAGAGAACCCCAAAGGGCCTCTGCACAAATTCCTGACTTATAACAAAAACAATTTCAATTGAACTTCCTTTTAAATAAAGACAAAACTTGGAAGTTTATAATTTCTTATGTATGGGACAGAATTTTTAAATAATAGGAGAGACATCTTTAAGAGAAACAAAGTAAATTTATTCTACAAACCTTGCAAGACTCAGGCACACCTCCATAAGGGAGGAGGTGAGGTAAAAGGGAACCTGCCTTAATTTATAGTCTTAATGAAAAAGATTCCCACCCACCTCTATCCCTTCTCACCATTGGCTGGGGGGGTGGGCTTACAGACTAGATGCGAAAACTACACAGAGGACCAAGATTGATCCGGTTCGTCCAGGTTTTTCCCTATCAGAACTCAACTGCCAGGGTGGCGTCTGAAAGTCTAGGAGGACCCTTCCTGGATCAGAGAACAAATAGCTCACAGGAAGTTCATTATCTTCTAACATCTGAGAGAGAGAGGGGGAAGGGCATGCCTTCCCAAAATTACAAGGCCAAATCCCAAAACCTCTCCATTAGACATACCCTGTGAAGTCTTCACAATTATCCACCCCATACACTTAGGTTACAGCAGTTGTCTGACTTCTTGATCTAATACAACTTTAAGACCTTGTGGAAAATATTATACTATTTTATATAATTTTTAATTTCAACTAGACCCAGAGCCTGAATTAATGAGTAACTGGATGAAGATCCAGGACCTGGGCTTCTTTGTTCTCTCTAAACGTTTGCTCAGGAAATACCCTTACCACTGTCAACAAGGCCAGATACCTGTTAGCCATTAAGGGATGAGACCCTAAACCCAAGAGAGACTACCTCGCTTAATATTAACTGACCTTTGTCAACATTCCTTCCATTAAGGAAAATCCTCTTCTTGTATCATGGTTAAACATACATGGGGGTCATAAAAAATGAGGTAATACAGGCTTGCTAGCTCTGCTAAAATAACATATATAAGTTTTCTCATTCCTTTGTTCAGACAGCCAGAGCCTATGCTCTGACTCCTTGTACGTTGTAGCCAGAATGGCCTTTGTTTTCTTTGAATGACTCAGCTTACCTCATTGAGCCTCTGGACATTGGGGCTTGCTCTTCCGGGGCAGGACCAGAACTTCCTGTGTGATGAGTCATGGGGCTGGCTGAGGGGAGGTGTTAGCTCCAGAACCTGGTCTACCCTAGGGGGAGGAGCCAACTCAGGAACCAATCGGCCCTGGTCATTTGGGCGGAGCTTGATGATGTCAAAAACCCTATAAGAGGGGAGAGGACAGCTTGAAGATTCTCTCTTTCCTTTTTCGGTTGGAGCCAGCGACAGTTACGACAGTTACGTCAGTTACAGCGACCGTTACATCGTCAGTTACAGTTGCAGCTTCAGACACAGACACGGACACAGCTGAGGCAGGAGCTGCCAGTAGCAGAGCTGATCTACGGGAGGAAGCTGAACAAAGACTTCAGTCCAGTGGGTAATCTTATTACCATCAAGGGGGAAACATGATTTTGCTTTACGCAATCATGTTTCTCTGTAGCCTCCTGGTTACTCTTTCAAGGCGTACTTATTGGGCCTGGAAGATTATGACCAACATATCAAAATGGGGTTGCTGGTTCATGGGTTGGTTACTGTTGAGCCTAAATAAATGTTTTGATTCTTCTGCCTTCTACTATGAGAGTTTCTTCTATCCGGCGATTCCGAACCTTTCAGACATGTTTATGATCCTCTTTGAGATTATAAACTCTGCCCTCCTGATACATTTGGCGTCACGAACAGGATCGCTAGGTATAAGATCTCTATTTAGAAGCAGAACAATTTCAGAGGAAGAGATAAATATCCCAGGATGGGAGGATCCATTTTATTCCTCCCTAGCAAAAGAATTGGCTAAAAAAGCTGGACCCTGTGAAAACTGGGAACCAAGGCTACGGAGAGGAGATCCTAGGGATTTGGAAAAGTGTTTACGAGAAGTTGGGATTCAGTCAGGGGCATCACTATCTAGGCAAAGCTGGATAGTGTTATCAGCCTACCGGCTAGTATACGAAAGATTGAGATTAAGTGAAAGACATGGGGGCACTCCTACCCCACAGGAAAAAGGGAAATCTCAGATAGCAGAAGACCAAACTGACTCAAATGAGAACTTTTCTATTAATGTGGCTAAGAGCAACAGGAGACCAAAAAAGCCCAGAGTGCATTTCAACCCAGCCCAGAAAGAGCCGGCTGAGGCACAAAACACTACTGGGGTTCAGGATGTGCCTCACACAGAGAATAGGAGATGGTTAAATGATCAGACAAGGGCTCGACCCATACAAAGGAGGAAGACAGAAACCCGAGGTGAAGATTCAGTTACAAGGGAAATTCAGGAAGATTTCTCACCGCAAGAGGTCACAGATATTTTGAGTAGATTCAGCCAAAGAATAGGAGAACCATTGATATCTTGGATGGTAAGACTCAGTGATCAAGGGGCCGGTGGAATATCAGTAGATGGGACAGACTGCATGAGATTCATAGGTATCAGCCATGATCCTCTAGTTCAACAAGCTTTTAGGGAACATCATCAGCAAGGAGATGGTGATAGCAGGACTACTCTGTTGGCATTAGCCGCTGTGGGATGCAATAAGAGATATGCTACTGATTCTATGTGGCCCACTGAGCACAGACCCTGGTATTCACTTAGAGATTGTATCATGAGACTAAAGGAGGAGGTAATGAAGACTGCCATTATGACAGGAACTGCAGACAAATATTACAATGATTCAATGGAACTGCCTCATAGGAATTTAATAATTAGGACAGCTCCCCCTGCTTATAAACAACTAATTTTGAATTTATTACTTGGAGAAGTAGGGAGCCGTCTTACAACAGTGATAAATAAGATTTTACAGTTACATGACTTAGGTGACTGGGGAAGGGATAGATCTCCTCGAGAGAGAAGAGTGTATAACCAGCAAACTTGGCGCCAAAGGAGAGTAACAAGGAAAGAAATGTTTACTACTTTATTGAGAGCAGGAGTAGGTTTTGAAATGATAGATGGAATTCCAACCAATGAATTATACAGAATGTATAGAGGACTTGATAACACGAGAAATAGGGAAATAAGAACTGCTCCTGCAAGCCTACAAGCCACTCAGACTGAAGGTGACCTTGTGTGATCAACGGATGAAAACTTGTACATTTGGGGAAAGGCTGGGAGGACAATCTTAGTCTATATCTAGGGTGGGATCCTCTTGGCTTCCTCATTATGTTCCTTTTGAAAAGAAACATTTCCCACCTGAGTTTGGCTCTGATGTTGGATCTTTGCATAACTGAAATCTCAACCAAACTTGAGATGATTTTATTTGAAGAATTATAGTCCATACTTGTTTATTCTTTTTGTCCTTTGTTTTGGCTAACCTTGTTGCTAGTTTTGTTTCCTTCAGGCTTAAGCACCCTGCACTTTCCGGTGACTGCCTAAGCATGTAGCATTCTTGGAATTCCTGCCAGCTTGTTAAAGAAATGACCTCTGGAATGGGACTTTTTGGGGGCAGGGCCATCTCTACATCCAATTTCAGCATGAAGAAGCTATGGAAAATGAGACCTTCACCCCTCACCCCAAGATTTTGAGCCCCAATCGTTCAAAGGGGGGGGGTGGAAATGATGATAGTGTTCTGTTTACTTATTTTGTGTTATCCTTGCTGTGTTGTTTTATTGTTATGATATTATTGATCCTATGTAATGGATACAAGGATTTAGGGGTGGACATTTGAATTATTAATAATTATTTTGGGGATGATTGATTGAAAAGATTATTTTGCTGGGATCTAGGGGTGGATCGCATTTGAATCGTTAACCAATGTTTAGGAATGTCACCAAATGATATGTTTTGCTTTATAATGAATGATATGTTTTAGTTTCCTTTGTAATTGGATCACAATGTATGTTCTAGGATACATGGCTGATTAGATTATGTATCCTATAACATAGGGGTGGAGTGTAGCCAGAATGGCCTTTGTTTTCTTTGAATGACTCAGCTTACCTCATTGAGCCTCTGGACATTGGGGCTTGCTCTTCCGGGGCAGGACCAGAACTTCCTGTGTGATGAGTCATGGGGCTGGCTGAGGGGAGGTGTTAGCTCCAGAACCTGGTCTACCCTAGGGGGAGGAGCCAACTCAGGAACCAATCGGCCCTGGTCATTTGGGCGGAGCTTGATGATGTCAAAAACCCTATAAGAGGGGAGAGGACAGCTTGAAGATTCTCTCTTTCCTTTTTCGGTTGGAGCCAGCGACAGTTACGACAGTTACGTCAGTTACAGCGACCGTTACATCGTCAGTTACAGTTGCAGCTTCAGACACAGACACGGACACAGCTGAGGCAGGAGCTGCCAGTAGCAGAGCTGATCTACGGGAGGAAGCTGAACAAAGACTTCAGTCCAGTGGGTAATCTTATTACCATCAAGGGGGAAACATGATTTTGCTTTACGCAATCATGTTTCTCTGTAGCCTCCTGGTTACTCTTTCAAGGCGTACTTATTGGGCCTGGAAGATTATGACCAACATATCAAAATGGGGTTGCTGGTTCATGGGTTGGTTACTGTTGAGCCTAAATAAATGTTTTGATTCTTCTGCCTTCTACTATGAGAGTTTCTTCTATCCGGCGATTCCGAACCTTTCAGACATGTTTATGATCCTCTTTGAGATTATAAACTCTGCCCTCCTGATACATACGTACAGGTAAGCTCGTTTAGCTATGCTTTAATGGAAAATAATAAATAACATGGATTTTTCTATCACCTAGCACCAATCAAACTACCAAAAATTATTTTATAGAGCTGGAAAAACAATAACAAAACTCATCTGGAAGAACAAAAGATCCAGAATCTCCAGGGAATTAATGAAAAGAAGTGCAAAGGAAGGTGGCTTAGCTGTACCAGTTCTGAAATTATATTATAAAGCGGCAATCATCAAAACTACTTGGTACTGGCTAAGAAACACAGTTGTGGATCAGTGGAATGGGTTAGGAATACAAGACACAATAGTCAATGATGATAGTAATCTACTGTTTGATAAATCCAAAGAATTCAGATTCTAGGATAAAAAAACTCACTATTTAAAAACAAAACTGCCAGGAAAAGTTGAAAATAGTGTGGCAGAAACTGGGCATAGACCAATATATTACACCCTATATCAAGATAAAGTCAAAATGGGTACATGATTTAGACATAAAGGCTGATACTCTAAAGAAACTAGGAGAATAACGAATAGTTTACCTGTCACATCTATGAAGAAGGGAAGAATTTATGACCAAACAAGAGATAGAGAACCTTATGAGTGCAAAATGGATGATTTTGAGTACATTAATTCAAAAATTTTTTTGACAAACTAAACCAATGCAACCAAGATTAGGAGGGAAGCAGAAATCTGGGAAACAATTCTTATAGCTTGTGTCTCTGATAAAGGCCTCATTTCTAAAATACATAGAGAACTGAGTCGAATTTATAAGTATATAAGTCATTCCCCAATTGATAAATGGTCAAATGATATGAACAGGCAATTTTCAGAAAAAGAAATTAAGGATCTCTATAGTCACATGAAAAAATGATCTAAATCACTGTTGATTAGAGAAATGCAAATCAAAACAACTCTGAGGTACTGATGAGGTGCTTGTACTTGGACCCTAAATTCTAACAGCCTCTGCTTGGGTGCCTGTGCCAGAACCCCAATTCTAAAACACATCCAGTTCTCATAAACACGTCTAGTTCTCAAAACATAGTCTCTCTTACACATCTAGTTCTCAAAACATATTTTTTCTCAGGCTATCTCTCTCTAGCTGAAGGGCAGCCTGCCCCAACTTATCTCTGCTTCTTCCTCGGTAAGCAGCTATGCGCAACTATAGATTGATTTCCGGATGCTGATAACTGACTGTACACAGAGTCATAACCATATTCACTATTCACTGACCTTTCTAACACGTATCTTAGAGATAGTATTTTGTCTACCAAGACACTAGATGAGAAACTATTCCCGTTTAGTCCCGACCGATAGCGAACTCGGTGACATTTCACAGTAGAAACCACACCCCCAGTAACCTCACTGTGGACTATTTCCTAGAAAACTCTGGGTAATACACCTGCACAGTGGATACTAAATGGGCATGTTCCTTTAAGAACCAACCACTTCTTGAACACGCCCTAAACCACTCCCTAATCCCACCCCCTAACGCCTAACTGACATGTTTTGCTTTTTAACCCTTTGTAAAGATTCCCCCTGCACCTCTTTGTGTTTGTAGGTTCCCTAAGAACTCTTGCCAGCTGAAAAAGCATAATAAATCTTTGCCTCCTTGACTTAAAGAATGCGAATTCATTCCAGGCGGCCTCACCCAGGGAACTTTGGTTTGGGATCTCTGCGTCCCTGGGTTTCTTCTCCCCCTCTACAGTACCACATCACACCTATCAGATTGGCTAACATGACAAAACAGGAAAATGATAAATGCTGGAGAAGATGTGGGAAAATTGGAACACTCATGCGTGTTTGGTGGAGTGGTCAACTGATCCAACCATTCTAGAGAGCAATTTGGAAGTATGCCCAAAGGGCTATAAAACTGTGCATACCCTTTGATCCAGCAATACCACTTCTAGATCTATATCCCAAAGACATCATAAAATGGGAAAAAGAACCACATGCACAAAAATATTTATAACAGCTCTTTTTGTGCTGGCCAAGAATTGGAAACTGAGGGGATGCCCATTAGTTGGTGAATGGCTAAAGAAATCATGGTATCTGAATATAATGGAACACTACTGTTTTGTAAGAAATGATGAGCAGGCCGACTTCAGAAAACCCTGGAAAGACTTATATGAACTGAGGCCGAGCGAAGTGAGCAGAGCGAGGAGAACATCGTACACAGGAACGGTCACATTGTGAGATGACTGACTTTGATAGACTTAACTCTTCTTAGCAATTCAAGATAGAAGACAACTCCAAAAGACTCACGATGGAAAGTGCTATCTATATCCAGACATAGAACTTTGGAGTCTGAATGCACATGGAAGCATACTATTTACTCTCCTTTTCTTTTTTTCTTTTGTTTTGTTTCTTCTTTCTCACGCTTCCTCCCATTAGTACTAATCCTTCTTTACATCAGGACTAATGTGAAAATGTTTAATATGAATGCATAAGTAGAGCCTATATCATATTGCATGCCATCTTTGGGAGAAGGGAGGGAAGGAAGGCAGAGAAAATTTAAAACTCCAGATCTTATTGAAGACAAAGTTGAAAAATAAAAATAAATATTTTATTTTAAAAAATGTAGATCTATAGCTGGCAGGCTCCCTAAAAGTTAACCTTGTTTAACATCCTCAATTTACAGGGGAGGAAACTGAGGCTCAGGGAATAGAAATGATTTGCTTGATTTCATATTAAAGATTCTAGCTGAAAGGGATGTCCCACACCATCTACTCGAACCTGCTGAGTAGTTGTATATAAAAAAAAAACTACTTTTTAACTCTACAGATTATTTAATACCTTTTGTTGTTAAATATTTGCCAATTCTGTTTATATGATCATTACTAAAGTTCTTAATTCTACAAACTGGGAAAGCACATTCTAGATTTTTTAAAGTCCTTTTTCCAGTTTTTTATTTATACTAGTCTTATGGTGATTCTTATTAACCACACAAGAAATAAAACATCTTTGTATATACTTCTGACATTGAGCTGGAATTCTTAACCCCCCAGGATATCTACAGATAGATTGGAGGGGGACATAGAAAAAATATATATCTTTTGTCATTTAAACTGAATTTCCTTCACATTCATAAGTGTATTATTATTTTGAAAAAGGTTTCATATGCTTCACCAGATTATCTATGGTTAAGAGAATCTGCTAAAGAATTTTTAGCTGCTCTAACATCTGTTGCAGCCCTGGCTCAGTCCGAGACAGGTGAAAAGGTCTTAATAGTTGTAATTTTAACTCGAGTAAATTTTACTTCTGTGGTCACTCCTTAAAAACTTTTTTGAAAGTGAGAACCTTGAATCCTCCAGTCAAGGTGAGTGGGACTCTGGAAAAGATCCAGTGGCACCTTGTCCCTTCTCCCCCACGCTGGGAAACTCAAACTGTCCCTTTTTCAGATCTATGCATTTTTTGAAATTGCCTTAGTGCCAAATACCATAATAAATTCTGACTTTATCTTAAACATGAAATTTAGGAGTAACACATTTCATTAAACTCTAAGGGGAAAAGATCCCTGTTTTCTTTCTTATCTCTCTTCACTTTCCAAATTTGGCCAGAATAGGAATGAAGGGAGAAAGAGAGCATTTTCTTATTTCAACAACTTCCACAACAAAGAGTCACATAACATATTCTCTTCACACAGAGACACATAACACAAAACAGATACAGACAGAAAATGACAGGACGCACAAAAGGGATTTCTAGAAATCTGGCATTTTTCGTTTCCCTTTCTACTTTGGTAACTCCCAATTAGCTAGTCTATCCCCTATTGGGTTATTGTCATCCATCCCTGGGCTGTGGCTCACAAGATCTCACCCCAACCCCAATATCATGCTTAACGGATCTATGTACCATAGGAACTTTTCCTTCTGGAGTAAGACATATTTTTAAAATGTTCCATATGGAAAAGGCAGACATTGGCAAGTGTTCTGGTCCATCTTCCCTTAATCTTTTACTCATCTGTTTTTCAATAATCTCCCATCTTTCTAAATCACTTGTACCTTCTTGTTTTTGCTCTTATGTTATATAAAAACCTCTTCCTGTTGAAATTTTTCTTAATATTGCAGATACAGATCCCTATCCTTAAACTCTATCTGCCCCATAGTTAAATTTTCTAAATCTACTTTTCTAACTCTCTAAATCTCTAAAATTTCTACAATCCCCCATTAAGCCCAGTGATAATTAATCCTCTTACCCCTTAGTGAATCGGTTCCGGAGCCTTTATAGGTAAGACATTACTCCATCCGGGCTTCATGTCCCTGTTCCCAGCGCCAAACATACCAGCAGTGGCGTGAATATATGATGAAGTAATGGACACAAAAAGACAAGGCATGGGGCTAGGCGAGTCGTATAGTCAAGCTACAGACTGATTTTAATGGAGTTACTGACAGTATTTTATACAGGTTAATTGCTGAGTCATCCAGACTTCAAAGAAGAGTACAATAAAGCATCGGTTAAGTTTTTTATCTCCTTGTTCCTAGGAGTGAGACACTATTTTTCCTCAAGACTAACCAAATTGAGACATTTATGTTCTTTCGCATTTAGATAACCAGACTGAAACATTTCTGTCATCACCCATGTGGGTAATCAGCTACAAAGGCAGGTTCTCTTTGCCAGGTCTTCTTATCCTAAAACTGGCCTTGCTGTGCATAGGTCCATTTTCAATTGACCCTGCCTTACAGAGGTCTAAGAGGCCTAAACAGGATATAGCCAGCTCCCCACACATTTTACATATTGTTTTCTTGGTTCTGCTTATTTCACTCTGCATCGTCATGGAAATCTTTCTATACTTTATTGTTTCCATCCCATGAATATTTTCTAACATTCCATTATATTCGTGTATTACAATTTGTATAGCCATTCCCCAATTGATATACTTCTACTTTGTTTCCAATTCGTTCCTATCACAAAAAGTGTTTTTATACGTATTTCATTGTATATGGGTACTTTCATCTTTTCAGTGGCTTCCTTGGGTTATAAACCCACCAAAGAAATTGCTGGTACAAGTGGCATGGACATTTTAGTTGCTTTGCATTATTCCAACCATCTCACAGTATCACCAACAAGATATTAATGTGCCTATCATGCCACATGTCCTGCAACATTGAATATTGCCATTTTTGGTCATCTATGTCAATTTTCAGGTTGTGATTTAAAACCTCAGCCCTGTTTTGATGTGCATTTCTCTTATTAGTGATTTGGAGCATTCTTTGACATGGTTGCAAATACTCTGAAATTCTTTGAGAACTGTTTGCTCATATCCCTTGACCACTTATTTTTGAGGAATGACCATTACTTTTATAATTATTGATTTTATATCTTGGATACCTAACCCTTATCAGAGAAAAGTGAAAGCAAAATTTTCCCCACCCAGTCACTTCATTTCTCATCTTAGATGAATTAATTTTGTCTTTGCAGAAGTATTATCAAAGTTCTGCATTTTACAACTTCCTCTATCCATTGTTTGGTAATGTATGCATCTGTTCACCATAGCTGTGACAGGTATAGGATCTGCTTCTCCCAATTATTTCATAGCCTGAGTATTAATATTAAGTTCATGGATCCATATAGAATGTAGTGGAGAATATGGTATAAGGTGTTGATCTACACCTAATACATAAAAGACTGATTTCCAGTTTTCCCAGAAGTTATCAAATAAGGATTTTTTCTTAGGTAATTTATGTTTTCCACTTTATCAGATATTGGGATCTTGTGTTCTTTGTTTCTGTTGCTTCCTTGTCTAGTCTGTTGCATTTATGTAGCTCTATGTCTTTTTGCCAATACCAGATAATTTTGAGGCCTGTTGCTTTATAATATAGTTTGATTTTTGGAAGTGCTAATTTTCTTTAGTTCCTATTTGTTTTTATCATTTCCCTTAATATCCTAGATCTTTTGTTTTTCCAATTGAATCTTTTTTTTTGAAGATCTATAAAGTAAGTTAGTTTGGTAAGTTGATTTGTATACCATTAAAAATGTACAATAACTTGAATTAATGTCATGTTATTATTTTGAAACAGCCTGGCAATGAAAATTGAATATTCCTCTAGGTATTTGAGTTTTTCTTTATATCTTTGGGGAGTACTTTGTAATTGTAATTGAATTTATGCAAGTATTTTTGTACGTTTTGATAGACCCTCCTCAGATTTGGTTTAATTTTTTTTGCAATTTATAACAGGGTTTTTAATGAGATTTCCTTTTCTATTAAGGTTTTTATTTTTAGATTTTATTAATATTGTATAGAAACATTGTTGAGTTTTGAGAGTTTATTTTGTAGCCTGAACTTTGTTGAAACTATGAATTGTCTGGCAATTAGTATCTTTGCTGATCTCTAGGATTTATCAAGTATATCTTCATATGATCAGAAAAGAGGTATCATTTTATATACTCTTTACCTATCTTTGTGGCTTTAATTTATTTCTCTAATTTTATTACCCTTGCTAGCATTTCCAGAAATATACCAAATAGTAGTGAGAAGAGTGAGCACCCTTCCTTCTCTCTAGTATTTACTGAGAAAATTTCTGGTATATCTTCTGGGCACATGATGCTTGCTTTTGGTTATAGATAGGTGCTTTTCGTGAAATTAAAAAAGGTCTGTCTGTGCCTAAATTTTCATAAGGTGTTTTTTTTAGCGTAAATGGTGCTACCCTTTGCCAAAGATGTTTTTTTCTGTCGTTGAAGAGAATCATGTGATTTGGAGTATTTCAGTTTCTAATATCATCAAATAGATTGATTTTTCCCCCTAATGTAGAACCATCCTTGCATCCCTGGTACGACTCCCACTTGGTGATAATGAATGATTTCTAGGGTAATATGCTATAATCTGTTTGGCATGTTTTTGTTTAAATTTTTTGAGGCAATATTCATTAATAATTTTGGCTTATGTTTTTCCTTCTGTTTTTGAACCTTCCCTGTTTTAGATATTCAAACACTGTTTCTCGCATTAAAGGATTCTCGTAGGGTGCTTTCTTTCTCAATTTGTGGAATAGTTTTGATATATTGGTGTTAATGATTCTTTAATAGTTTGGTGTTTCCTCTATGACTCTATCAGGTCAAGGAGTTTTTCCTTTGGTAGTTCCTTTGCAGCTAGATTAATTTTATATTTTGAGATTGAGTTATGCTAGATCTCTGTCTGCCCTTTTCATAACTTGATTATTGTATATTTTTGAAGCCCTTCCTCTATTCCTCTGTATCTTTTGTATTTTCAGTTTTGTTTGCACATAACTATGTATAACAAGTTCTGGTTATTCTTTTGTTCTGGATTTGTGTTTTATTGTGCTTATTTGCTATTTTATAGATTTGATTTTTCTGTTCTCTTTAATCTGATTACAAATTTATCCATTTTATTATTCATTTCATGAAGCAGATTTTGCCTTTATTTATCTTTTCCATATTTTTTCCTCATTTGTATATTTCTCCTCTGATTTTTAATAATTTTCTTTTGTGCTTCATTTAGCTTTGTTTATTTCTTGGCATTCTAATTTGTTAAATTCATATTCAGTTGATTAATCTTTCTTTTTGTATTTTGTTAATGTAAATTTTTAGCAATATGATTTTCCCCTAAGGATTGCTTAGACTACATCCCCAAAATTTCAGTGCAATGTTTTATCATAATTATTTTTATATAATTATTAATTGTTTCTATTATTTGTTCTTTGACCCAGTTGTTATTTAGGATTTAATTTTTAAGTCTCTTTTTTTGTCCATGTGTTTTATTTGTGGTCCCTTAACCAGTGACTATTTTTATTGTGTCATGCTTGCACTCTTTGTCTCTGTCTCGGTTTCTGTCTCTGTGTCTCTGTCTCTCTCTCTCTGTCTCTCTCTCTCTGTCTCTCTCTCTCTCTCTCTCTCTCTCTCTCCACACACACACACACACACACACACACACACACACACACACACACATGTACACACACAGCCACTGTTAACCTGACCAGAGGTTTGGTCTTAAATGAAACAAACAGAATTATGTTGTATATGTGCTTTTTATTCTTTTTAAGCTAGAGAAAACAAATGCATGGGAGTCAGAATAATTCTGAACTCAAGGAAGGGACACTTGAAGGGTACTTTATACCCTTAGAGCATGTCCCCCTCCCCTTCTGACTCCAGATGCCTGTGTCAGCCAAAATTATAGTTTCCATATGTGTTAGCCATAAACATGTGAATGTCATATGTTGACCTGAAACTTTGGTTAAAAGAGGCAAACAGGCTAAGTGGTATATAAATTCATATTATTCCCTTAAAGTTAGCAGATAAGTGCAATGCACAGAGCCAAAACATAAGTTCTAACTTAACATAGCTTCAAAAAACATAAGTTCTAATAAAAGAATGACAAGCTTTTTATATGTTTTAGGACAATTCCAAGCTGTCTGTGTCCCTCAGATTTATGGTCTCCATATGTGTTTAACCATACCGTGAGAGAGGAAGTTTCTTAGTTGAATAAGTTGTAACTACGATAAGAGAAGACAATTGAGAAAGCGTCAATTGGAAATTATGATCCTAGGATATCTGTGTTTCCCCTTTAGAGCATATGTCTATAGGATGTCAAAGTAAGCCTAGGCATCCTGTCCTTTAGGGGTTACAAACAGGAAGAATGCTATTGTTCAGCCTCATCTGCTCTTACAGTCGCTGACACAGGAAAGGGCATTTTTCGAGCAAAGCAAAGCATGTCTGGTTGATTAGTTCAGGCTCTGGCATTTCTTGAGGTTCAAATGATCTGAAATGATTGTCACATAAAGCAGGAATAGTATAGGGTCCATAAAGCAATAAGATAAGGGAGGTGTCATAGTCCTTAGAAGCCACAGATTGTAGGGTGTAATGGTTTTTTACTCTCTTTTTCTTTCATGATATATGCCTATCTATGTATGTGTATAATCTCCTGGTACTTTATAGCATTTATTGATTTATTTCTGTTCCCACTTTGCTGTCCAGAGTATAATGGGCAAGAAACCCATCCCTCAGTTTGTCCTAAGCCTTATCACAGACCTGAAAAACAGTTGGCATGAGGGGCAGCAACTCAAAATTGGAGATATCTTTGGAGACAGAGAAGTCATCATGGCAATTAGTGATTTAGAGCAACTGATGCTTACTTCCTGACTGATAATTCTTCCACTAGTGAGCTTATAGGAGATATTCAACAAAATAGCCTTTATACCTTGAACTTGACCTTTCAGATAAACAAAAACTAAACACCTTGAATCAGATCTGCATTCTACTTGTTGAACAGTCAGCCTTTGTACTCCAGAAGCGAGCATCCTGGGACCCAGCGTTAGCAGTTTGGCTGATGTAGGATTTGTTGTGTAATGTTTACTTTCTATATCTGTTAAATGGCCCCTTTAGTCCATTACAACGATTCATTTGAGCCATACCATCTAACAGCAGTGAATAATGCAAGGGCAGGGAGGCTAATCTCTACTAGGTTAACATACATTTCTATATGTGACCAAGTTAGGGAGAAATGCATATTTATTTAATTCATTTATTAATAAATACCTCTGAGAGGATCACACTCCAGGATTACATGAATTGTATTTGCACCACACACAACACATATCATGCTATAAGTGGGTAGGAGTGGGTGGTACTACTTAGTTCAGTAGCAGCAGAGATCATAAGGAATTCTAACTTTATACTTGGTCTGGCCAAGTTCTAAGAGTTTCCACAAGCACCTGCTTCAGCCTCCTTCAAGAGCATTGGAACAAATTGTTCTCATCCACCCATTCCAAGGGAAGTCTTCACATGCTTCAAATGGACATAGTGGTGAGTGATCCCTTTTACTCAGGACTTCTTTTTTTATTAATTAATTAATCAAGTTTAGTTTTAGTTTACAACATTCAGTTCCTCGAGTTTTGGAGTTTCCAATTTTCTCCCCTTCCGCCTCCTCGCCCCTCCCCACCCAAGACGGCATGCAATCCCATATAGGCTCTACGTATGCCTTCACACTAAACTTTTTCACAATAGTCAAGTTGCAAAGAAGAATTACAACCAACGGAATGAACCACAGGAAAGAAGAAATAAAACAGAAACAAAAACAAAAAAAGAGAGAAGGAAAGCAAATGGTTTGCTTCAATATGCATGGAGACTCCATAACTCTTTCTCTGGATGTGAATCACTTTTTCCATCATGAGTCTTTTGGAGTTGTCTTAGAACCTTGCATTGCTTAGAAGAGCCAAGTCGATCAGAGTTAGTCATCAAAGATACCATGTGTCTGCGAGTGTGTATAATGTTCTCCTGGTTCTGCTCTCTGTTTTAAAATTTTAAGACAATATTCATTAATGACATTGGCTTATAGTTTTCCTTCTCTTTTTGAACCTGGTTTAGGTATTCACGCAACATTCCTCTCATAAACGGAAGCTAGCAGGGTGCTTTCTTTCTCAATTTGTGGAATAGTTTTGATATACTGGTACTAATTATGCTTTAATTGTTTGGTGTTTCTCTTATGAATCTGTCAGAATAAGGATTTTTTTTTCATTTTGTAGTTCCTTTACAGCAAGATTGATTTTGTGCCCCTCCCTCCGACCTGGGAGCCACCCCCCAACATCTTGGTCCTGGCACTAGCCGCCCAGACTCTGGCACTATGGTCATGGTGGAGGGGACGGCAGTGCTGTGGGCAAACACGCCCGCCACCAAGGCCCAGGATTTCTGTAACTGGCCTGAGGAATCCTTTGATGAAATGGATACCACATTAGCTGTTCAACAGTATACTCAACAGAGCATAAGGGTGCTCCAACATTGACAAAATTCTTGAACCATCTGAAGGCCAAGATGTAGGTGTATGGAAATGTGTACATTTAAGGCAATTCTGCCTACAGCTAAATGGCCTTGCTGTCAAACTTCAGAGTGAATGCCATCCAGATACATGTACTCAGATGATGGCAACTGAGCAATGGATGTTTCTTTGTGCAGCTCATAAAACTCCAAAAGAGTGTCCAGCTGTAGACTAGACTAGACACACGCTTGAAGGTGTGGCATGTCTTCTGAATAGCGATAAACATTTCCCTAGCAGAGTTAGCATAAAGGAGTCCTCTGTAGCCAAACTAGGATCAGTTTGCTGTAGGATTCGCAGAATATTTTCACATGCTCATTTTCATCTTCAGCAAATAATAGTATGAGAATGAAATATTTTTGTGTCAACGATTTACTAAATTTGTGACGAAAACTAATTTGATGTCTAAGGATAACCTGATTGTACCAATTTTGGAAGAGGAAGTACAGAACTCAGTGTCTGGGGAAAGTGAAGCATGATGAAAATCATACATAAAAATGTACTGAACACATAATTAACATTAATTATATGTAGTTTATATCATTTTAGACACTTCAGTCATATATCCATATTATGGCTTCTTTGTTTAGTATAATTTTGTATGCTGCGTGTTGCCTTTTAAAATGGGAAAAACTTTAAGTTATTCATAAGCTGTATGTTCACCAGTGTGGCACTCAGGGTTTTT
>NW_023494425.1:0-26907 GCF_011100635.1 Trichosurus vulpecula
TGACGTTCCCAAGGCTGAAGATCTGGAAAATCCCCAAAGAACTTTACCGATAATGAGAATTTACAAGGTCTTTTGTACTTCTCCCAAACAGCAAGTGATTATTTTTCTTCCCTTTAAATCAAAATATGCCCAATTAAACATTTGACAGTTTTTTAACTAAACATTACAACATATCTAACAATGATATTTTGATTCATAATTTCTTCACAGCATTCAGATTATAAGATAAATTAATCTCCTAAAAATACAAAAGTAGTACACTCCAAGTATCATTCTTCAGATTAACAGCATTTCTTATACAATGGTTTCCCAAAATCACGTTGTAAAAAACATTAGGACTTGCACACATACACTGGCTACATCAGAGTTCACTGTAAGCATAGGAAAACTATGGCCACTGTGAACCTCTCGGCTAACATGGCCTAACCTTCTGGCCTATGTCAAACAAAGCTTGTAAATCATGAGAAATCTCAAAATTAACTTCAACCATCCGAGGAGGAAACAAGCACTACTCTAATATAGAATAAGAGTTTTACACGTGTGGAAATCTCCATAGTCTCCTCTTATCCAAATGACATGGAGGAATTAACTTCAACTTTCCTAGTGTACTTTACTAAATTGTTCACTTTTCTTTTGACCTATGCTGGCAAACATGAGGACCTTGTATTGCCCCAACCTATGTGGAAAGTCACTCATTTTATATTCATGCTTTGGGGAAATCCAATTTGAGTAGCATTAAAAAACAAAAACATGAAACCAACCCCCCTTTTCTGCTTCTCAGAGCACTTTTATATCCTTACCATTTAGCTCTAACTGACCTTCACTTCCACACAGTGTTAGTGCAAATGGGGTCCAACTTCCTCCACTTCTCTTCCCCTTTCTCCTTTGGACTTTGATCAAAGCCCTACAAACCACAGAATTGTACCTCTGAATCTGCTTCCAAATTATGGCTCAAGTCATCTTCAGAACTAGTGTTCATAGGATCACTCCTTTGCAAATTTAGCACATCTTTCTTTATTCAGTACCAATTAATTACAAATTATGTTTAGGGTCCTTAAGAGCCTACAAATGCATAGCCTATTCCAATTTCTTTTAGGTGATTTCACTTCTAATTTACCTAAATGACTATGTTCTGTTAAATCATTCACAGAAGAAAATACAGTGGTAAGGTAAAACAGTGTCTCAAATTAAATTAAATTTTGCTCATTCTTAAGTTGCTTCCTGGTTTAAAGAAGCCCTCTGTTTTTCCAAGGTTGAGAGAAGTGTTAAAACAGGACTTTCTTAAACTTAAAACTGCAGACTAAAAATGGTCACTTTGGGATGTCACAGATAAAACCTTCAATTCAGTTTTGGTTCTATTGATTCTCTAGTTGGTGAAATCATGAGAGAGAGAGAGAGAGAGAGAGAGAGAGAGAGAGAGAGAGAGAAGGGAGAGAAGTGTGCTGCACCTTAGTTCTAGGGAACTAGAACCCCCCCCCCCAACCCCACTTGGATACATTTATGCATTTATGAAAACATTCCAACCACAGTTTCATCATAATTTTGAAAATGCAGAACAACCATATTTTTCTTTTCATTTCATAAATTCATTCTTTTATTAGTTTTCAGTTGTTGTTTAGTCATTTTTCAGTTGTGTCCAGCTCTCTGTGACCCCATTTGGAGTGGTTTGCCATTTCCTTCTCCAGCTCATTTTATAGACAAGGAAACTGAAGCAAACAGAGTGAAGTAACTTTGCCCAGGATCACACAGCTATTAAGTGTGTGAGGCAGGATTTGAATTCAGGTCTTTCTGATTCCAGGCCCAGAGCTGTATCCACTGCGCCACCTAGCTGCCTTATAATTGGCCTCTAATTAGTTTACAAATGCTATAAATTTCTGCAAACCAAGAAGGAGAAGAAATCTCCTTTTTTATTTCTTTCTCTGCATTCCCAACCTGGCCAGAATTACAAAAACAAAGATGAAATTTTATCTTTTGAAAGCTTGGAAACACTCAGCAATTTTTCCTGCCTGTTCTAAAACTTCATTTCCCACTGAAAGTTTAATCAAATGATTAGTAGCAGTTCCTGTTTATTGGCAAGTTTACCACTGGAACTGCAGTAATTATTGACATCAGGGAGGACTAATTTAGGTAGGAAGCTTCAAAGGTTAACTTAAGCGTATGCAATATTTCAATTCCAAAAGAAATTTCTGGGGTCCAGTATATTACATAACTGCTGTTACTATAGTCCATACATACTTCTTTTTAGTTTCTTTATAGCTAGGCTTTCTCATAATTGTTTTACCATGGTAGCTAATATTGGTACCAAGTTGTGGGAGTGATTTGTGAATTTCCAATAAATGGGTTAGTTTATCCAAGGCTATGCCTGGATCCCATTAAAAGATCACCTTATGAACTTAGTCTGTCCCAGGCTAAGTCTGGATCTCCTCTATCAGGATCTCACCTAAAAAGACTCTGTTGAAAGTTCTGCCAGGAGACTTGTAAAGTGTAACAAATGCAAGATAAGGAAGACAAAACTGAGAGACTTGGGGAGAAGGAAAAGTAGGAGAGGGAAGGGAAGAGTGAGAATCCCTCTTGTGCCTGCACATTGGTGCTTGTGAATACACAGCTTTGAACAACAATTTATTTACTGAGGATAATTTCCCAGTCTCCCTCATAGACTATGGATGCTCTAAGTGCATAGGCATAGACACAAAGAGCAGCTTTCCAAGTTTTGTAACTCAGACCAGCTGGAGTCTAAACACTTTGTCTCTGTGCCACAGATAGGAGTAATCAGCTCCTAGAAATATTTCCTCTCCAGACATGTAAGGTAAGAGACAAACATAAAGCACGAAACCCTTCCAAGTCCACCCCCAACCTATAGCTGCTAAAAATATTCCCCTTTGATAATGAAATAATGCTTCATGCCCTCCTTGATAATATTTTTGATTTATCTCAAATCTCCTGGCATGATTCTTAGCCACCTGACTCTCACTGGGAATAGAGAGTGAGCAAAAAGTATATTAAAGGTCAAAAACTACCAGTGTGTACAAGGATGGCTTAACTTGGAGTTCATTCCCCACTCCTTTCTCCCAAAAGGAGAAGTGAGGTCTATACTGTCCTCATAAATCCCTCTTCTTACACCAGAAAACTGTGGTGGAATTAAATTTGAAATTGACCCTTATGGGTCACTACTTTTTAATCCCAGCAGGTCTGTGTGGACCGGGCTAGTAAGTAAGCAGGAGTCTGGAGATAAGGGGGAAAAATGTACTCAGCTATTTGGGTAAACAGTAAGGGAACATTTAGAAAGGGTGTAGGGGAGAAAACTATATTTACACACATCTCTTTTAGGTGGCCTTCTGAATCTTTAGCAAGAAGAGTTAAAGCAGTTACAGTAAAGGTTGGCTATAACATTAGCTGAATTTCCAAGAAGGGGTTGGCAAAGCTTTTCTCATGGGAATGTTTTCAGAACAAAATAACCTGTCCTTCGATGTGTTCATTTTTCAGCTTGTGGAATGTAGAATAACAGATGTTATCTTCACAGCTGCAGTCTATAAACCTGTCTTTTCCCACAGTATGATCAAAAGATAGACTGTTGTATACTTTGCAGCTTGGAGGAATTACAATTTCAATATGCAGAATAATTAAGCCATCCCTTCAGATGCACAGGTTGTCCAGCACATAAGATAAAAGCCAGGAGTTGTGTCTACCCTCTCTGTCTCCTGGGGAAGCAGAGTTTTGTCTTGGGTGGGCTAATAGGGAGGGAGAGAGGGACAATGCCACCCTGTCAATGCCTCACTCACTTCCAGTGTCAGGAAGAGAGCACTTTGTGATGACTCTGGCTGCATTGCAGAACTTGTGACACACAACCCCAAAAGAAGGCTCAATTCAGCACTAGGGAAGTGAAGCTTAGAAATTCCATGTTTTCCCTTACTATTTAAATACCCCTTCTGCCCAGTTTGTTCATGATGGGCCACATTAGAGACTATAAAACTGTACATGGGAATTGGAGCCCTAGGATGGCCACAGAGGAATGGGAGTTTCCCTTCCCAGAGATAGACATGAATAACTAGTGTCCTTTCAAGGTAACAAGAGGAGAAACTATCTCAGTAAGTTAAGATTATTTTTAACTTCTTTGACTCTCTATGGAAACCAAAACCCAAGCCGTTATGGCCTGAAGACAAGTTAGAAATAAATGAAAATAGCCAGGTTCCTTCCAGTATTCCCAAATAAATTTCTAGTAAAGCAAAGTCATCACTAATTTTACTACTGTAAAACATGCAGAACATATGCCATTTTTTTAAGTTTTCCCACAAAAAGGAGCCCTAGCCAATACAGCCACCTGGAATTTGGAAATCTCAATCTGGCAAAAGATGTCTGTATGCCATGTTCCATGTACATTTATAGTTTTATTTTCTTTAAAACATAGAAATAAATGATGTAGGCAGCTCTCATCCTGCCTTCTATCCCACTCTCACAATCCAACTGGAAGATTATTTTACCTCTCTCCATAAACAAACCACAAAGAAATGTTAACAAACCCTATTGAATGAACTGAAGAGAAATTCACTCTTTTACACATTGTAGTATGCATGGTGTGGCTCCACTGTTTCAGAGCCAGTTCTCCAGTAACCCAAGAGTCTTGGGGCTCTCTACTGCCATTGGTTCATGCCCCCACTGGCTATGCTCCTGCCACTTGTTAGAGGCAGGTTACTAGCACCCTCATTCCAGTTATCCACCTAATAGTGAATAGCTTTTTCAAAGGGATATTTACCTCAAAGATATAGCAAGGACAAAGGCACATGCATTCCCACCAAAACACTGAAGGCTTATGTCACCTCAGTCCCTGGCAGAGCAGGCTCAAAACTTAGCTCAGTTCGTATATAGTTGGTTCCACTAAGTTCATGTGCAGGTGTAGTTGACTGCTGAATGATCCATTCTACTTATGGGGTCTTGAAAGGCATTCCTGAAGCTTTCTCCTTGCTCCTTGGAGCACTGGTGCTGGTCTGGTCTCAGCTTTGATTTCTGTAGCTCACTCTGCTGTGTTCAGAAATTCTATTCCCTGCAACTGGAATGGAAAAGAACAAATAAAAGGAGAAAGAAACCCCAATTCTTAGGGCCATATGACCTGAGAAGGGGTAAGTCCCTGCACTCTTCTCCTTAATACATAGTCCAGGGGTGGGGAACCTGCAGCCTTGAGGCCACATGTGGCCATCTGGGTCCTTAAGTATGGCCCTTTGACTGAATCCAAAATTCACAGAACAAATCCCCTTAAGAAAAGGATTTGTTCTGTAAAACTTGGACTCAGTCAAAAGGTCCCACCCAAGGACCTAGAAGGCTACATGTGGCCTCAAGGCCACAGGTTCCCCACCCCTGCCATAGTCAGTCTAGCACTGGCCATTAAGCCTCCCCTGATGCAAATGAAGCCAAAAGGTGATGGAAGCTGACTTGGGACTTTTGGAAAATGCTGACAATCAAAGAAGGCTCCTCCCAGTCTCATAATCAGTCAGTCAGAACCAGTGACAGAACGTCCACGAATTCTTCAGGGTACTTCTGTTATATGTCCTTATGATTCTCCTAAAAGCCATATCCTCAGCATCCTCCACATAAAGAGATGCCATCTGAGTAAGGTAATGAGGTGTGAGAAAGCACCAAACCTCTATGCCAGCAATAAACAGGAAAACATTTTTAGCATCAAGGAAAAGAGTAAGGAATCAATGTGGCCATTACATAAAGAAAACAAAACACTGGGTTTGCATATTTCTTTGGGAAAAGGCAGCTTCAGTGACAATGTCCATGCCCCTCTTCTAGAAGAATGGACCCACAGTCACAATATTTATATTACCACCTTGTTTCATCTTTGCACAAAACAGAGAACTGAAGAAGCAAGAACACCCACTCTTCACAAAGATCTTCACCTATTCCATACATAATGCTTCACTGTAAAATGGAGGCATTGCTTTTCTTACAGCAGTAAATATCTTCAGATTTCAGTGACTTTAAACACGCTCAACAACAATGAGCAAAGATTGGCAGTCAGCACACGTGGCCAAAGGCCTGAAGACAGTGTATGTAACATGTTGCTGGCTTCCCTATCATTGCTGGCAATGACTTTAAATGTTAGTCTGCTCTAGCACAAAAGCCCAGGATTGTGATAGCAGTGTCCTAGAAAGAGAGAGAAGAGGTATGAAAAAAGGAGTGGGCAAAGGAAAAGAGGAAGAAAAGGGGGCCAAGCAGTGGAAGCTGTGGCAACCAGGAGCTCCTGTGTTGGGGGTAAGCAGTGGGAACGAGGAGCCCCAATGGTGTGGGCTAAGCAGTGGTAACAAGGAGCCCTGATGGTGGAGGCCAAGCAGTGGGAATGGGGAGCCCTGATGGTGGGGGCTAAGCAGTGGGAACGAGGAGCCCCAATGGTGCGGGCTAAGCAGTGGTAACAAGGAGCCCTGATGGTGGAGACCAAGCAGTGGGAATGAGGAGCCCTGATGGTGGGGGCTAAACAGTAGGAAGGAGGAGGCCTGTTGGTGGAGCCAAGCAGTGGGAATGAGGAGCCCCTATGGTGGGGGCTAAACAGTTGGGGCAAGCAGTGTGAACAAGGAACCCAGATGGTGGGGGGCAAGGAGTGGGAATGAGGAGCCCTGATGGTGGGGACTAAGCAGTGGGAACGAGGAGGCCTGATGGTGGGGCCAAGCAGTGGGAGTGAGTAGCCCCGATGGGGGCAGCCAAGCAGGGGGAACAAGGAACCCTGAGGGTGGGGTCCAAGCAGTGGGAATGAGGAGCCCTGATGGTGGGGGCTAAGCAGTAGGAAGGAGGAGGCCTGATGGTGGGGCCAAACAATGGGAAGGCAGAGACCCTATGATGGGGGCTAAGAAGTGGGGCCAAGTGATGTGAAGGAGGAGGCCTGATGGTGGATGCCAAGCAGTGTAAGCAAGGAGCCCTGATGGTTGAGGCTAAGCAGTGGGGCCAAGCAGTGGAAACAAGGAGCCCTGATGGTGAGGGCTCAGCAGTGGGGCCCAGCAGTGGGAAGAAGTAGCCCCGATTGTGGGGGCCAAGCACTGGGAATGAAGAGCACTGATGGTGGGAGCTAAGCAGTGGGAACTAGGAGCCCCGATGTTGGGGCTAAACAATGGGAATGAGGAGCAAAGCAGAGGGGTGAAGCAGTGGGAAGGAGGAAGCCTGATGGTGAGGTCAAGCAGTGGGAATGAGGAGGCCTGATGGTGGGGGCCAAGGAGTAGGAATGAGGAGCCCCCATAGCGGGTGCCAACCAGTGGGAATGAGGAGCACTGATGGTGCGGGCCACGCAGTATAACCAAGGAGCCCTGATGCTGGGGGCTATGCAGCGGGGCCAATCAGTGAGAATGAAGAGGCTTGCTGGTGTTGCTGGTGGGACCAAGCGGTGGGAATGAAGAGCACTGATGGTGGGAGCTAAGCAGTGGGAACGAGGAGCCCTGATATTGGGGCTAAACAAAGGGAATGAGGAGCCCTTACTGTGGGGGTGAAGCAGTGGGGTAAAGCAGTGGGAAGGAGGAAGCCTGATGGTGACGCCAAGCAGTGGGAATGAGTAGCCCCGATGGTGGGCGCTCAGCAATGGGACCAAGCAGTGGGAATGAGGAGGCCTGATGGTGGGGGCTAAGCAGTGTGGCTGTGGAGCCCTGATGGTGGGGGCCCAAGCACTGGAAACGAGGAGCCTTGATGGTGGGGGCAAGCAGTGGGAAAGAGCGGTGCCAAGCAGTGGTTCTTCTGAGGGAGTGATAACTGACAAATGGAGAATAGCTTAGACCAAGACACAGAAGAAAACCCTGTAGGGCTGCTTCAAAGAGTTGTGGCCAGACCTCAGCAGCCACCAGGGCACCACCAAAGGCACGCCATGTATAGGACACACACACGGTTCTACATAATTTTGAGTTCCAGATTTTCTCCCCTCCCTCCCCCCTCCCTCCCCAAGACGGCCTGGAATCTCATATAACTACCATGTATAACTTCGCATTGAATTAATTTATACACTAGTCAAGTTGTGGAGAAGAATTATGACCAATGGAATGAATCATGAGAAAGAAGAGACATAACCAAAAAAACAAACAAAAAAAAAAACCAAAAACAAAAACAACAGAGAAGCAAAAAAGGCGAGCATGTAGTGCGCCTCAATCTGTATTCAAACTTCACAGTTCTTTCTCTGGATGCAGATAGCATTCTCCATCATGAGTCCCCTGGAGTTGTCCTTGCACCTTACGTTGCTGAGAAGAGCAAAGTATGTCAGGGTTGGTCCTCACGGAGTCCATATATCTGTGGTTGTGTACAATGTTCTCCTGGCTCTGTTCCGCTCATTCGGCATTATGTCGTGTAGGTTTTTCCAGGTTGTTACGAAGTCTGTATCATCCCCATTTCTTATGGCACAATAGTATTCCATCACCTTCATATACCACAGCTTGTTCAGCCATTCCCCAATTGATGGGCATCCCTTTGATTTCCAATTCTTGGCTACCACAAAAAGAGCCGCTATAAATATCCCTGTACATATGGGTCCTTTTCCCGCTTGTGTGATTTCTTTGGGATACAACCCTAGAAGTGGTAATGCTGGGTCAAAGGGTATGAACATTTTTATAGCCCTTTGGGCATAGTTCCAAATTGCTCTCCAAAATGGCTGGATCAGCTCACAACTCCACCAGCAACGTAACAATGTTCCTATCTCCCCACATCCTTTCCAGCATTTATCATTTTCCTGTTTTGTTATTTTAGCCAATCTGACAGGAGAGATGTGGTATCTAAGAGTTGTTTTGATTTGCATTTCTCTAATCAGTAGTGATCCAGAGCATTTTTTCATATGCCTATAGATAGCTTTAATTTCTTCCTCTGAAAACTGCCTGTTCATATCCTTTGACCATTTCTCAATTGGGGAATGGCTTGTGTTCTTATATATTTGGCTCAGTTCCCTGTATATTTTAGAAATGAGGCCTTTATCAGAGATACTAGTTGCAAAGATTTTCTCCCAATTTTCTGCTTCCCTCCTAATTTTTGTTGCATTGGCTTTTTTTGTACAAAAACATTTCAATTTGACATAATCAAAATTATCCATTTTGCATTTTGTAATGCTCTCTATCTTTTGTTGGGTCATGAATTCTTTTCTTTTCCATAAATCTGATAAATAGATTATTCCTTGCTCTCCCAAATTACTTATAGTATCAGCCTTTACTCCTAAATCATGAACTCATTTTGACTTTATTTTGGTATATGGTGTAAGATATTGGTCTATGCCCAGTTTCTGCCCTACCATTTTCCAATTTTCCCAACAGTTTTTGTGAAATAATGAATTATTAGCCCAGAAGCTGGCCTCTTTGAGTTTATCAAACAGTAGATTGCTAAACTTGTTGATTTCTCCTACTTGTGTACCTATCCTATTCCACTGATCCACACCCCTGTTTCTTAACCAGTACCAGGCAGTTTTGATGACTGCTGCTCTGTAGTACAGTTCAATATCTGGTATCGCTAGGCCACCTTCTCTAGTATTTCTTTTCATTAATACTCTAGATATTCTAGACCTCTTGTTTTTCCAGATGAATTTTGTTATTATTTTGTCCAGCTCAGTAAAATAATTTTTTGGTAGTTCGATTGGTATGGCACTGAATAGATAGATTAATTTAGGTAAAATTGTCATTTTTATTATATTAGCTCGGCCTAACCATGAGCAACTGATATTTTTCCGTTTATTTAGATCTGATTTTATTCGCGTGAAAAGTGTGTCGTAGTTATGTTCATATAGGCCCTGGGTTTGTCTTGGCAAATAGACTCCCAAATATTTTATAGTATCTACAGTAACTTTGAATGGAATTTCTCTTTCTATCTCTTGCTGTTGGGCTTTGTCAGTAATGTATAGGAATGCTGAGGATTTATATGGGTTTATTTTATATCCTGCAACTTTGCTAAAGTTGTTTATTATTTCAAGTAGTTTTTTACTTGATTCTCTAGGATTCTCTAAATAAATCATCATATCATCTGCAAAAAGTGATAATTTAGTTTCTTCTTTTCCTATTCTAATTCCTTCAATTTCTTTTTCTTCTCTTATTGCTACAGCTAACATTTCTAGTACCAAATGGAATAATAAGGGTGATAATGGACATCCTTGTTTCACCCCTGATCTTATTGGGAATGCATCTAGCTTATCCCCATTACAAATAATGCTTGTTGATGGTTTTAGGTAGATGCTATTTATAATTTTAAGGAAGGTTCCACTTATTCCTATGCTTTCTAGTGTTTTTAATAGGAATGGGTGTTGTACTTTGTCAAAGGCTTTTTCTGCGTCTATTGAGATGATCATATGGTTTCTTCTGGTTTTGTTGTTGATATGGTCAATTATGCTAATAGTTTTCCTAATATTGAACCAGCCTTGCATTCCTGGAATAAATCCTACCTGGTCATAGTGTATTGTTCTTGTGATGAGTTGCTGCAATCTTTTTGCTAATATTTTATTTAAAATTTTTGCATCAATATTCATTAGAGAAATTGGTCTATGATTTTCTTTCTCTGTTTTGACTCTACCTGGTTTGGGTATTAGTACCATATTTGTGTCATAAAAAGAATTTGGTAGGACTCCTTCTTCACCTATTTTCCCAAATAGTCTACAAAGTATTGGAATTAGTTGTTATTTAAATGTTTGATAGATTTCACATGTAAAACCATCTGGCCCTGGAGATTTTTTCCTAGGGAGTTCGTTGATGGCATGCTCAATTTCTTTTTCTGAGATGGGGTTATTAAGAAATTTCACTTCCTTTTCTGTTAGCCTGGGCAGTTTATGTTTTTGTAGATATTCATCCATATCTCTAAGGTTGTCAAATTTATGGGCATACAGTTGGGCAAAATAATTCCTAATTATTGTTTTGATTTCCTCTTCCTTGGAGGTGAATTCACCCTTTTCATTTTTGATACTGGCAATTTGATTTTCTTCTTTCTTTTTTATTATCAAATTGGCCAAAGGTTTATCAATTTTATTGGTTTTTTCATAAAACCAGCTTTTTGTTTTATTTATTAATTCAATGGTTTTCTTGGTTTCAATTTTATTAATCTCTCCTTTGATTTTCAGTATTTCTAATTTGGTATTTAATTGGGGGTTTTCAATTTGCTCTTTTTCTAGCTTTTTCAGCTGTATGCCCAGATCATTGATCTCCTTTTCCCCTATTTTATTCATGTAGGCATTTAGGGGTATAAAACTTCCCCTAAGAACTGCTTTTGCTGCATCCCATAAGTTTTGGTATGTTGTCTCATTATTGTCATTCTCTTGAATGAAGTTATTAATTGTTTCTCTGATTTGTTCTTTGGCCCACTCATTCTTTAGAATTAAATTATTTAGTTTCCAATTAGTTTTTAGCTTATTTTTCCATGGCTCTTTATTAAAAATGATTCTTATTGCATCCTGATCTGAAAAGGATGCATTGACTACTTCTGCTTTTCTGCATTGGATTGTGAGGTTTTTATGCCCTAGTACATGGTCAATTTTTGAGTATGTGCCATGTACTTTTGAGAAGAAAGTATATTCCTTTTTATCCCCATTCAGTTTTCTCCAGAGGTCTATCATATGTGCCTCTTCTAAAATTCTGTTTACCTCCTTAACTTTTTTCTTATTTATTTTGAGGTTAGATTTATCAAGTTCAGAAAGGGGGAGGTTGAGGTCTCCTAATATTATAGTTTTGCTGACTATTTCTTCCTGTAACTCCCTTAACATCTCCTCTAAGAATTTGTATGCCTTACCACTTGGTGCATATGCATATATGTTAAGCAATGATATTGCTTCATTGTTTATGGTGCCTTTTAGCAGGATATAATGTCCTTCCTTATCTCTTTTAATTAAATCTATCTTTACTTTTGCTTTGTCTGAGATTAGGATTGCTACACCTGCTTTTTTTACTTTAGCTGAGGCCCAATATATTTTACTCCAGCCTTTTACCTTTACCCTATGTGTATCCCCCTGTTTCAAATACGTTTCTTGTAAACAGCATATTGTAGGATTATGGTTTTTAATCCATTCTGCTATCTGCTTCTGTTTTATGAGGATGTTCATCCCCTGCACGTTCAGAGTTATGATTTCTATCTGTGTCTTTTTCTCCATCTTAATTCCCCCTGTTTATGCTTTTATTTCTCCCTTACCCCTTCTCCTCCTCGACAAAGTTTTGCTTTTGACCGCCGCCTTCCTCAGTTTACCCTTCCTCTTTATTCCCCTCCCTTATCTTACCATTTCCCACTTGCTACTTCTCCTCTCCCTTCTGACCACCCCCCTCCCTTTTTCCCCCCTTCCCCTCCTACTTCCAGTACGACAAGTTAGATTTCTAAGCTTTTCAGGGTATGTTATTCCCTTCTTGAACTAGATCAGATGACAGTAAAGCTCAAATACTGCTCTTCTCCCTCCCTTCTTGCCCGCTACTATAATATGTTTTTGTGCCACTTCATTTGGTGTAATTTACCCTTTTCTACTACCTCCTTACTGCTTCTCTCATAGCCCTCCCTTTATATCTCTTACTTATATTTCATATCTTTACATCAGTTATTTTATACAGGCATTCACAACCTATGTATATCCCTTTCAATTGTCATAATAGCTGTACCATTCTCAAGACTGACTTATATATGTGTGTATATATATATATATATACATATATATATATATATATATATATATATATATATATATAACATACATAAGATGATATAATCCCACATAAAGATGTAAACAACCTGCCCTTATTGGTTAATAAGGTTTGTGGGGGTTTTCCCCCGGTTACCTTTTTATGTCTCTCTTGAGTTTTGTATTTGGAGATCAAATTTTCCATTGAGTTCTGGCCTTTTCATCAGGAAGGTCTGGAATTCCCTTATTTCATTGAATGTCCATCGCCTTGCCTGAAAAATTATGCTTAGTTTTGCTGGGTAGCTGATCCTTGGTTGTAGTCCCAGCTCCTTTGCCCTTCGGAATATCATATTCCAATTTCTCCTGTCTTTTAATGTGGAAGCTGAGAGATCCTGCGTGATCCTGACTGTAGTTCCACGATATTTGAATTGCTTCTTTTTGGCTGCTTGCAGTATTTTCTCCTTGAGTTTATAGTTCTGAAATTTGGCTATAGTATTTCTTGGTGTTTTCAGTTTGGGATCTCTTTCAGGGGGTGATCGGTGAATTCTTTCAATGACTATTTTACCCTCTGGTTCTAGGACCTCTGGGCAGTTGTCTTTGATAATTTCTTCGAAGATACTGTCAAGGCTCTTTTTTTCATCATGGATTTCCGGTAGACCAATAACTCTCAAATTGTCTCTCCTGGATCTATTTTCCAGGTCAGTTGTTTTGCCAATCAGATATTTCACATTATTTTCTATTTTTTCATTCTTTACATTTTGTTTTACTACTTCTCGGTGCCTTATAGATTCATTAGCTTCCACTTGCTCAACTCTAATTTTTAATGAGTTAGTGTTTTCATTTTGCTTTTGAGTCTCCTTTTCCAATTGGTTGATTTTGCCTCTTAGGGTGTGATTTTCTCTCTCTAGATTCTGAATCTCCGTAGCCATTTCGCCAATCTTATTCTTTAGGGACTTTTCCATTTTTTCCATGTTTTCTTTTACCTCCCTAATTTGGTTTTTAAAATCCTACTTTAGCTCTTCCAGCAATGCTTTTTGGGCTGGAGACCAGTTCACATTACCTTTTGAGGTATCAGACACGTCTATAGTGTCATTACCGTCCTCTTCCGTATTGGTATTTTGATCCTGCCTGTCTCCATAAAAAGAATCTATTGTCCTCGGTTTTTTTTGTGTTCTTCTTCATGTTTGTTGTTTTGCCTTTTCCTGGCTTTCCAACAAGTTTCTGTCTATGGGGCTCAGGACTCTCTGTCCCAGCTTTCTTATTCTGGGGATTGTGAGACTAGAATTATAGCCTTCAATTTCCTGAGGTGTGGGGGAGGGGTCTGGCTCCCTGGCGTCTCACTCCCTAGGGGTGCTCTCCAGCACTTGCTTTTCAGCAATGGTCTCAGCTGTTTGTTGTTTGAGCTGATCTCTGGCACTTCCCCTGGGGAGCAAGATTACATCTGGGCTCCTGGTGTTGACCCCTGCCGGCTCTGCCCCTCTGGGACTAATGAGCTTCTACTATTTGTCCTGTGAGTCCCCACTACTTTCTCCTTTGTTTCAGCTTTCTTTTTTCTCCTTGAGGAATTCTCTGGGTGAGGGGGGAGGGATTAGAGCCGTTTACCTGGCCATTGTGTCTTCCGGAAGTTCAAGAAGCCGAGTTCCTGGGCTGCAAGTGTCAGGAGTTGGCCGGTGGCCTTGTGCTGCCTCTCTTGCTCCCACAGACTGCCGTCCTGTGTTGGGAGTCCTGGGGATCTCTGCGGATTTCGGGCGCCCAGCTTTCTCCCAGCCTTTCTCCCATGTGGATTTCCCTGCCGGCCGCTTCCGCTTTGGTCTGGAGCAGCTCCGCACGCCCGCACTCCGAGCCCTCTCCGAGCCTACAGGTTCGTGCCTTCGTCCTTTCAGACTCTCTCTGCTCGGAAAAATTTGCCCCACGCAGACTGCTTGCGGTTTCTGACTCTCTCAAATCTGTTCCAATTCACTTTTTTATAGGAATCTGACAGACCTTGTGAGAGAGCTCCGGTAAGACGCTGCCTTCATGTGGCCATCTTGGCTCCGCCCCTCCCTGTCATTAATTGTTGGAACATTTGATGAAAGTTTGGGGGAAGCACCGTACACTGTGTTCAGTGCAGGCTAACAATGATGATGCTAAGTAATCCTGAAAAAATGAATTTTGTTAGTAAGCACATTTACTTTTTTTATTTTTAAAATTTATTTATTTAACATATTTAGTCTTCAGCATTGATTTTCACAAGAGTTTGAATTACAATTTTCTCCCCATTTCCACCCACCCCCCCACTCTGAGATGGCGTATATTCTGGTTGCCCTGTTCCCCAGTCAGCCCTCCCTTCTGTTACCCCATTCCCCTCCCATCCCCTTTTCCCTTCCTTTCTTGTAGGGCAAGATAAATTTCTATGCCCCATTGCCTGTGTATCTTATTTTCTAGTTGCATGCAAAAACTTTTTTTTTGTTTTTGAACATCTGTTTTTAAAACTTTGAATTCCAAATTCTCTCCCCTTTTCCCTTCCCACCCACCCTCCCTAAGAAGTCAAGCAATTCAACATAGGCCACATGTGTATCATTATGTATAACCCTTCAACAATACTCATGTTGTGAAAGACTAACTATATTTTGCTCCTTCCCAACCCATCCCCCTTTATTGAATTTTCTCCCTTGACCCTGTCCCCTTTTGAAAGTGTTTGTTTTTGATTACCTCCACCCCCATCTGCCCTCCCCTCCATCATCCACCCTTTTTTATCTTCCTCCCTCTTCTTTTCTGTGGGGTAAGATACCCAATTGAGTATGTATGGTATTCCCTCCTTAGGCCAAATCTGCTGAGAGCAAGATTCACTCATTCCCACCTCAGCTGCCCTCTCCCCTCCTCCCACAGAACTGCTTCCTCTTGCCACCTTTATGCGAGGTAATCCACCCCATTCTATCTCTCTCTATCTCCCTCTCTCAATATAGTCCTCTCTCATCCCTTAATTTGATTTTATTTCTTTTAGATATCTTCCCTTCATCTTCAACTCACCCTGTGCCCACTCTCTCTCTCTCTCTCTCTCTCTCTCTCTCTCTCTCTCTCTATATATATATATATATATATATATATATATACATATATACACACACACATATGTGTATATATATACATATATATGTTTATATATACACATATATAGATACATATACATTCACATGTGTATATATATACATATATATGTTTATATATACACATATATAGATACATATACATTCACTTATATATATATATATACATAAACATATATATATATGCATATTCCCTTCAGCTACCCTAATACTGAGGTCTCATGAATCATACACGTCATCTTTCCATGTAGGAATGTAAACAAAACAGTTCACCTTTAGTAAGTCCCTTGCAATTTCTTTTTCTTGTTCTTTTTCTTGATTACCTTTTCATGCTTCTCTTGATACTTGTGTTTGAAAGTTAAATTTTCTATTCAGCTCTGGTCTTTTCACTGAAAAAGCTTGAAAGTCCTCTATTTTATTGAAATTCCACATTTTGCCTTGGAGCATGATACTCAGTTTTGCTGGGTAGGTGATTTTTGGTTTTGAATCTAGCTCCTTTGACCCCCGGAATATCATATTCCAAGCCCTTCGATCCTTTAATGGAGTTATGTGTTTGTTATGTGTAATGGAGTTTAATGTGTTATCCTGATTGTGTTTCCACAATACTCAAATTGTTTCTTTTTGGCTGCTTGCAGTATTTTCTCCTTGACTTGGGAACTCTGGAATTTGGCAACAATATTCCTAGGAGATTTCTTTTTGGGATCTATTTGAGGAGGCGATTGATGGATTCAATGCTGAAAACTAAAAAAAATATATATAAAAACTAAATATATTAAATAAAAAAAAAGTAACGCTAAACCTCAGATAGAGTTGAAGGTGACATAACATTTTTTAAAGTATGATTGGGGAAAGATGAGGATAACATCAGGAATGTACTGGCTGCTAGGGGTAGAAGGAATGATGAAAGGTAATGAACAGAAGAGCGAGTGGCTTAATCCTTATTTTTCTTCTGTACTCACCACCAATGTGAATGATCTTTGAATTGGAAAAGGAAGGACAAAAAATGGCTAGTAGGGAACTTATACTGGAGATGAGGAGGGAGATAGTAAGAGATTGCATGGTTTCCCTTTATGAGTTCAAGTCACCAGGCTCAGATGATCTGAGGTGTTTGGTTTTTTTTAATTTTTATTTATTTATTTTTGTTACAGTTTAAGTTCCGAACTGTCTCCCTCCCTCCTTCCCCACCACATGCTAGAGAAGGCTATCATTTGATGTGTGTATGTGTTTGTATGTGTATAGATGTGTGTGGGTACATATGTATATGTACATATACATATATATATATATGTATATATGTATGTCAGACCATACTGTGCATACTTCTACTTATCAATTCTTTCTCTGAAGGTGGATAGCATCTTCCTTCGTAGGTACTTTGTAGTTGATTTGAGTATGCCTTAAGTTAATAAAAGAATTGACAGGTGTGGTTGCTGAGCCACCCTCAGTGATGTTTGAAAGATCATTAAAAAAAGGAACTCCGCCCCAATTTTCAAGTGGGAAGAGAATGAAACAATAGGCTTGACTTTGATTCCTGGGGGGAAATATTTAGTGAAAATCTAGAAAAGGAAGCAGTGATCACAAAGAACCCTGTAAAACCCATATAAAAAGTGTCATTAACTCATTTAATTTTTTTCATAATTACTAGACTGGTGACACATCATGATATGGTGAATCAAGAGCTGCCCTTGGAGCCAGGAAGAACCTGGGTTTAATTGCTGCCTCTAACAAACTTGGTGTATGACCCTGGCCAAGTGTCTAAGACTATAAATTGAAGAGAAGGTGCTAATCTGCTTGGTGGAGAGATTTTATTTATCTGGGAGTTCTCTGTGGGTCCCATCTCTATTGCTACTATCCTAGTTAATCAGGAAAATGGTGTATATGTAGTTTGCCTAGTTTTTAGCAAAGGGTTTTACAGAATCTCTCATAATATCCTTCTGGAAAAGATAGAGAGAGGTAGTCTAGATAACAGTTCAGACAGTGGGCTCAGGGCTGGTCCATTGGCTGAGCATAAAGAGTAGTTATTAATGGTTTAAAGTCAGGTGAAAGGAAGTCTCTAGTTCTGGGCTCCACAGGCATCTGTGCTTAGCCTAGTGCTGTTAAACATGTCTATCAGTGACTTGGATAAAGGCATAAATAGCATCCTGACCAAATTTGCAAAAGACAAAGTTGGGAGGAATAGCTAGTAAAAATCACGACAGGCCAGATCACTGGGCAGAATCTAATAAGATGAAATACAATAAATCAATCAATAAATATTTGTTAAGTGCCTACTATGTGTCGTGCACTGTGCTAAGTGCTAGGGACAGAAAAGGAGGCAAAAGATAGTTCCTATCCTTGAGGAGCTCTAATTTAGTGGACATTCTTACATTTGGATTTTAAAAAATCAATGTCATGGGCAAAAGATGAGAGAGACATGGCTAGACAGCAGTTCATCTGAATCTGTTAGTAGGCAGCAAGTTCAAGGTAAGCCAACGGTTTAATATAGTAGCCAGGTTAACGCAATATTAGGCTGCATTTGATAGGCAGAGTGCCAAGGACTAGAGAGGTCATTGTCTACCCTGGTCAGCCAACAGCTGCAGTTTTTTTCTACTTCTAGGTGCCACATTTTAGGAAGGAAATTGATAAGCTGAAGAGCATCAAGAGGAGGTCACACAGGAGTGAAGGGCCTTCAGTTAATGCCATATGAGGATCTGGAGATGTTAAACCTGGAGGGGAGAAAAGTTACAGAGACATAATAGCTGTCTTTAAATATTTGAAAGGTTGTGGAAAGAGGGATTAAACTCGTAGAGTTCAGCCCAGAAGGTAGAAGTAATAAGTAGAAATTGTAAAGAGTAAGATTTGGGCCAAAGTAGAAGTGGGGTCTTCCTCACTGAAGATCCTTAAGATAGTCCGAATGATCCCTGGTCTGGTATGTTGAAAACAGATGTCAAGTCCTGGAATAAATCAAAGCCATGAGTTGAGGAATAAAGCATCTTTAATTGAGATTACAGAGTAGCAAACTTGTCACCCTAGGGGATGTCCAGTGGATTTCTCAACTCTAAGAACCATGCAAAAGCTTCTTATACCTTTAGGAGGAGAGGGGGAGGAGGCAGTATGAGGTGGCAAGGCCCAGTCATGAGACACCAGTGGCCTTTGGCAATCTGGGCAAGGAAAGCCACTTTGTTCTGGCTGTTTTGCTCTTCATGCCATGAATCCCAATGGAAGGGGGCAAGGACACTAGAAGCTAAGATCCAGCTTGACCTGGGCTCCCCACAAGGCAAAATACTTGGGTAAGGGGACCTAGGGCATAGTTCAGCTCAACTGAGTAAATATCTTAAGAGTAGGAATTTAAGGACATTACTGAAATTCTGATATGACAAGGATCATTTAAGAGAGTGGCAGTCCATATTACATTTGGTATTAACAATTTTCTGTCGTTCCCCTCTCTGATTCTGAGAAGGTCTAGTCTTCTCAATGAATCACTAACTGGTATAAGACTCACTAATATGGGGAAAGCGGGGAGAGATTGAAAGATGCATTGACAGGAGCTTGTTGGGGGCGGTCCCTGGCAAGTAAATAGGCATTACACAGAACAGAGGAACATAGCGAAGAAGTAAAAAGGGAAAGCTCCATTTCATCAAAAGCAAAAAGGGAAGGGTACCCACTCCCATTTGTACATTCATCAGTTCATATCTTAGTGCTTGGAAATCTCAAAAAGTTGTCTGGTTTCTGAGAACATTTCCTAATGCATTCCTCTGGTCTCTCTTCTTAGGCATTCTAGAATAGATAGGGTTTTGGAAGTTTCTAGTGGATTTGCTCCACTTGTAAAGATTTCCCTTTTTCTGTTAAAATCTCTTATAAAAATAGGTCTTAATACAATTCAAGTATGCTTTGTTAATAACCAAGTCAAGTAGTGAGTACTAGGTCAAACCTTATAAAAACATGAACCTTATAAATTATGAACCAGAAAATGTACATTTTTTCTATATTCCTTACTGCTCTTTATCTAAACCAGATATTTGAAAACTGCCAAAAACAGGCTGAAAGGAAAATCTAGAAAGCATCTATGAGGATATGATTTCTAGAATGAGGCCTTTTTGTTTTAATTTTGATATCTGCCGATATAATTATGTAAGCAATGGCTAAAAGGTGCCTTTTAAATTGGCATAGATTCCACCATCATTTAACTTCTGGTGTTCATCTATTTCATACTTCACCTCAGATTGAAAGGGAAGGAACTTCAGTTTATTTCCTATATTTGCCTTGTGATGTAGGTTAGCAAATTGTCATGTTGATCTATTTAGGAAATTCAAATCAGAAAATGCTGAACCCAATTCTTATATTTGACATAATTATCTGACCTTGTTATTACATTTTCACCCAAACCAAAATCTAGTTATTTATTCAATCCCCACCCCCAGGAGGATGAGATTCTGCTAAGGAACTAATAATAGAACATTTTTATAAGAAGATGACCTGTAATACAAAAATGAATTCATTTAAAATTTGCCATATTAACTTCAAATGTGACAAAAGGTTCTGGGATGGGATGTATAAATGCACTGAGTAATCAATTTCAAAATAGTACATATCAAGTAAGTCATTTATAATAAAACATGTTTATACTTCAAGGCATGCTCGATACTCAGGTGGTAATTCCAAATTAAAAAATAAACCTAAATAAAATTGACTTTTCCCATTTAGGTAACACAAGATATTCCATAAATTACTCTCCTCTAAGGAAATTGATTGCACTAAAATTCTTTCCTCCAAACAAAACTGAAGATGTTTCTGATCTAGTCTTAATAATTAATAGAATACAGCTTGATCGATCCCATAAACCATTGCATTAATACCCAATCATTCTTATACTATTTTGGAACATTTAAAGACTTTATCTTATATACAAATATATAACTACTAACAGACAGATGACAAGCCCAAATACTCATCTACTTAGTTGTTTAGAATATAGAAAGGATTAAACTCTAGGCTATATAGCTCAAGTCTTATACCTGCATCTTATTATAGTAGCTCAGATATGCTCCAGTATTAGTCAATGAGATAAAGATCTAATATTGTGTTCATACTGATCACATAACATGATTATAGAAATTTGTCATAAAAGAAGAATACAGATATAGCTATATAGTAAGGAAGTAATGCTTCCCTAACTTCGTGTCAATCCCAGGCAAGAGTCATATAGGTAGCATAGTCCGGCTTAAAGTCAGCCAGGTGGGATATTTTCCATTCAAGAGAAAATGTTATACTGGGGCAATTGAGTCAGGAGAATCCTACCTCAGCCATGCCAAGAATAATTTTTCTAGCTTAGCCTTTCCCATAAGAACTCCACCTGCAGTTCATGGATGTCAACCCCAATGGGTTGCTGGCATCATGGATCACTGACTTAATAGCACTCCTTAATGATCATACCTGGAGTTAGACTCAGAATAATAATATTAGTTATACTCCCATGAGGTCTTAAATAGAAAGTTCCAACAATAATAAATTTGGGTGGATTTAGTTATTAAGGATCATATATCCTAGAAACAAGTACTGGCCATAATCTCACATTGGTAACAGTAAGGGATTTGTCATATAAAAATCACAACTTATCTGGCCATAGTTAGAGATTTTTGTTATGAGAGGAAGAAGCAGGTACATGAGTATCATGAATATCACACATCAATAACTGTTCCTAAAGGCCTATGCCCAAGACTCAGAATGACTATAAACAGCCAAGTATATGGAGCCAGGTGGGCAGATGTCTTGTATGGGAAAATTACTTAAGAGAGTCCAACCTTAGCCTTCCCAAGGTCACTCTCCTAACCTTATTCCCAGGAATAGATAGATATCCACTGGCCTTGGATCTCAGATGTCACTCCCATTTAGCTGCTGGCATTTTTCTTGAAGCCTCACACAACAAAGGACACAACAAACCTAAGAATGAATCTCAAAAGGAGCTTCAAAAAGGTCCCCCAAAAATTTCACCTCAAACAGCAAAGTCTCACTAATTGCAGTAGGGCTGGATAAGACCTATTTCTCTTTCTCTAAACAGCTTAAACTTTATCCTGATGTAAAAAGGTAGTTATTAAACTTTCATAAAGTAAAATAGTTAAAAACCTTTTAACCGCCACATTATATATCTCTTATTCAACCTTTAATGTTAAGAATAGGATTGGTATAAAATGTAACTACAGTATAGATTATTCCAGATATGACTTTATAATTCACAATAAATAGGCTTGTACTATAAGTCCTTAATTATCATAAATAAATTCCTAATTACCACCCCCATCAAAAAGTGTTTGCAGTAGGGGAGGAGAATACCTATACCAAATGTAATACCAATATGTACCAAATGTAGCAATACCTTATCATAATAACCCCTAGTAATTTAACCAATAAGCTTACGGTTTTCATAAGTGATAGCAAAACCATTTTAGATGAAATCTCCTCTTTACTATAGGCAAGTACTTCAGAATATTAATGGTTTTCAAATCTTTTTCTTTTAACAGTTCAGGCCATAATATAGCATCATCCAGATTAGGAATAAATTGTAATCCTATCAGTAAATCTGCAGGATATCATGGATTTGAAACAAAACCAAACCCATTTCTAGTCAGCGTATCTCAATTCAATTGGATAAATCTCTAAATTACTTTACACAGAAAACCATTCTGAATAAATTTAAGTGGAACTTACATAAAACTGACATATAAACTTTCCCATTGTAATTAGGAGTGGTAGGTATTTTTACCTCAGTAGCTCTTAGGTTTAAGCATTAAAGAATTCATAACATGTCACCAACAGAGTTGAAATAAACTTATAACCATATCAAACATCTAATCAGATAAAAACAAAAAATATTTTTCCGTTATTATGATCTGTATAAAATAAAATACTCTTTTCACTAATACTGTAACTTAATAATATCCAAATTGAAAGAGAATCTATTTTTCTATGTTGATATTATCAAGTTTCACAATAAAGATGTACTTAATTTTACATTAATAATATTAGGCAATACATATAAAGTTCTATAGCTTTAATTCATACCTGTTATCATTAGGTTAGCTTAAATTGTTCTGGGCTAAAATGTTATGAGATTCTGAGACCTAAGGTATTTGATCTAATGGTAGCAGGGTGTGGTCCATTTTCCCAGGCAGACACCTTAGAGAGTTTTCACAGGAGTTAATTAAACAATTCTTAATCTGAACAGTACAAGGAAACATTTAAGGTCGTATATAATAGTCACAGATCACAATAACCAATATTTTCACCATATCCAATATTTATATAGTTTTACTATCTTCTATATTTCTAAAGAGGTTTTTTTTAAAAAAAACATTTACATCAGTCTTTTAACATTTAAATCCAAAAGAATTAAAGAAGAGTTCACTTTCCAAACAATATTTCTAATACAATGAATTATCAAATTAATGTTAGGTACTTTCTTTAACACATTGCAAATCATATAACTAAGGTAATTTGGCTTAAAATCACACAGCTAACAAGTTTCCTGATCCATATAGCATAATAATAATAATAATAATAATAATAATAATGATAGATTTCATTTAAAATTAGATGAGAATAAATTCAATTATACATGGATCTGTTTTCCAAATAGTATCATATAGAACTTTAATTTATAATTTCAATTATTTAGTATATATTTTATACAAGGGCTATTTATTTTAAGCATTTCATATTATGGGATTCATGATTTCCAGCTAATCTACTGCAAAAGATTTTAAAATTGACAATATAGAAAGGATTTTAATTATCACACTTAGCAACACCCTGCTTATCAAATTTCTCCTAACCCATTATAACTGTCTGCATTGGCTTTCAAATCAGGTTAAAAATATTTATTCTCGATCTGTCTACTGACAGAGAAGTCAAACTTGCCCATACCTTCTCAACATGCTTAAACAATCTGAAACTGGCACAGAGGCACCCAGAACACCTGTCCAGAGAGACAAGAGGGGCTTGGAGCTGTTGCCCACCTGCTGTGTGCAGGGTTTATTTCCCCTTTTCCTCCAGACCTTCCTAGCTACCTTCCGTACTTTCCCTCCAGCCTTTATTTCTCTTTCCAAATCTTCATTCCTTTACATTTCAACCATATCTCTGCACATACTGTTATTAAACCAGTGTGTTACTAAAACCCTACTTTCCCCAGCTATAGAATTAATTTCAACTCAGGGGATTCTCTTCATTAATCTGCATATTACAATTATGCTGTTACTTGATTAGTTACAAGTCAGGTGTTCTCTAGGGGATCAAAAGCTCTAAATCTCTCCTATTCTCCCAAAAGAGATAGAAACCTGTACTGCCTTTTTCTAATCCCAATATAGGAAGAAGTTTATGGGACAAATCCTTTTCAAAATCCATAAAGATGTTTTTTTAGTAACTACAAAAAACTTTTAGGAGGCCTATTGAAGCCCAGGAGTTGGGTTCTGGATTCCCCCAACCCTGTTAACAGCTGATCTTTTATGTTGTCTGAAAAGATCAACTCAAAGCAGTTTTCCAATTCAATCGTACTTATTTTTCACTTTTCAGAATCTAGACAGAGTTAATACTTAACAATTCATAAGTCAAGAGAGTTGTATTTTTTCCAGTTCCAAATTTCATATTCAAGCAGCTTTCACAATGGTAATAGACATTTTAAACAAAAATTGCTGAAATTCTAAAGTGATTACATTTAAAGCTATGATATAAAAACCTTGATTAAAGTGTCCTAAAAGACAAAAACTAGGCCATCTCCAGTTGTCCAGATGGCTCCAGAGGAGAAAGTGAGGCTGGTGACTTTGCATGCCTTTCCTCACTTAAATACATTTCACTTGTAAGTCATGGCATCATCTTCCTGACGTCATGGTCCTCTGAGAACGAAAGACAAACCACAACCATGAAAGGGGAAAAAAAAACCCCTTATTTTGCAGTTTTAAACACATTGCCCTGATGTCAGATACATTGGGTGGGCAAAGACAGTTCCCTAGATTTAAATGGAATATAATGTACGAATTTTAGCTTTGAGATGCAATTAAACCTGAATTCATAAACTTTTAGTATTCAAGATCATTTTCCAATTCAAGTTTGTAGCCTAAAGAGCAGAAAGAAATCTTACCCTATAGAGGCTTCTGAGTCAAACCAAAATTCATTTCCACACTCAGCTTTACGTAGTCAGTTAGCACTTGTTAAATTTCTAGTGAATATCTTATCATAGAAAGAGTATTTAATTTCTATTGGATACCTTATGGATAGAAAGATTAGTTATTCAACTGAAGAGATCACATGGTGAAAGGGTGCGGCTGGGATCTGATCTTTCTCCAATTCCTGCTCCTTCTTTCCTCTCTCTTGTCTCAATAGACATGCTATACCAACCAGGTTATCTGTTATAGAAACGTTTTTAACAATTCGGTAAGCTACAGGGCTCTATCCTTATATATAGTTTAACACTTTTGCTTAGCCCATTGTAAAAATGATTGGGATTCTTGCCCTCCTCTTATATTGTTTCCTGAAACTTTCTTACAGGTGGAGAGGTCAAAAGGTGAGAAAAGTTTGTATAGTCTAATAAAAATCACATTAGCCTGATTATTCAAAGGGAAAAAGTTCTAGTAAATCTTTCATTTTAATTTAATTTTAGCCAAAATTCTAGTTAGACAAAAGGAAGGAAGTTTTTGGCTCAAATTTAATTTAAATTTAGCTGAAATTCCCTCCTGAGGGGCCACATGGCTTAGGGCCAGTGAGAGGCTATCAATTAATCTAAATTAAAACTAAAAATTAAAGGTACAGGGCACAAGAACAGGTACATCTGGAGGTCTCCTTTCTTCTTAACTATGAAATGATAAATCTGAATCTGTTATAAAAATGAGTAGAAGTCTCATATAATTCACAGTAAAATTTCTAAGTTCAAAAGACACACTAGTTATTCCTGAATTGATTTTCTACTTCACTTTTATTTGCAAAACTCCCAAGTATACAATTAAAATTTCCAGCATTTCCTTACAAGTTTATTTTTCTTTAGTCAGTAAGGTTACCTATTTTCTTCTTGCTATAAAACCAGAAACCTGTTTTTCTGGAGAGAGTTTGTTCTTAACTCCCTTGATTCTAAGAGTATTAAACTAATCTTTACCTTCCCAAACTGTAACAGTCTGGGAAGTAAAGGGAAAAAAATCCTTTTGAAAGCTCAGAGCTTCCCAGAGTGGTTAAGAAGGTTGTGCACAATTACACTGACAAAGACTTTGAGGGGGCAACTAGGTGGTGCAGTGAGTAGGGCACCGGCCCTAGAGTCAGGAGGACCTGAGTTCAAATTTGACCTCAGACACTTGATGCACTAGCTGTGTGACCTTGGGCAAGTCACTTAACCCCAATTGCCCCTCCAAAAAAAAAGGCTCTGAGAGTCCCACAGAGACTAATAGACTACTAACAAGTTAATGGACAAACAGAAAATATTCAAAGGTCTACTCTCAGCATTAGCTGTCTCCCTTCACACATGCATAAATAGAAACACTATACCTAACATACCACAAAGACTGACAAAAGGGCTGCCTGCTGCTTCTTTAAAAATTTTAGTGTACCCAAGAAAGTCCTTTAAAAATATTTTTTAATGAAAAGGTATTTACATAAACCTACATATGTGACATTTAGCCAAGGGTCAGTGTTGCAACGATTGAGACTGTTTTCTTCCAAACTGTCTGATGACTTGCCATTTTTAGGCAATGTTTCTTTCATTATGGAAAGAATGTATCCACTGAGGTGAGAGGCCAGGCTCTATTTTCCACAGAGTGTTTCACTTTGATCTTTAATTTTCTCTTGTCAGGATCTTGTATAATGGCATGTCTTGTAAGACTTTGTTTCATGGCAAGTGATTTTCCACAGCCGGTGTGCTCACAAATAAATTGGCACTGTTCATGAAAAGAAAGAATATGGCTTTGAAAATTGAACACAGTTGTGGATGATCTGCCACAGCCTTCTCTTGGGCATTGTCACACCTCCTGTTCTGGAGCGTGGATTTTCTTATGCTGCTTAAGGTAGTCTTTGCATTTTAAGGTTTTTCTACATAGATCACATGTTATCTCCTCTTTACGAGTTTCCTTCATGTATTTCTGTAGCTCTGTCCATGTTTTTGCCACAAAGGAACAACCCTTTTTGGTATATATATCCTCCATGTCATTTTAGATAGCCAGGGGAAGAAAAATATTTTCCACAGTCTTTGATGTTACACTTGAATAGTGGCTGATTAATATGTTGGCACTA
>NW_023494426.1:0-26691 GCF_011100635.1 Trichosurus vulpecula
TGTGATATTTGATGTTCATATATGCACAAAACTGTAGGGTCGCTATGAGGAAACCACTAAAGGTATCTATGGAAACGTGGATGTATTGGAGTTTACCAAAAGGTGTGAAATGAGTGACGTCCATCTGCCACAGTTCCCCGGGAACCAGGCCTCGGGGGTTCACTCCAAGGTGAGGTTCAGGCAGGAGCACCAGACATCCTGGACATTGTTTGACAATCTGTCTAGCCTGTTCTCTGGTGATTTTATAAATTTGACTTAAGCTGTGGGCATTAAGATGGTGCAACTCGTGTGCCTTGGTGGCAGTCTCTATGGGGGAGGGTTGCAATACAGAGGCGAAAACCAAGTGCTTGGAAGCCGCATCAACAGTATCGTTCCCTTTTGCCAATGGTCCAGGGAGGTCAGAGTGCGCTCTGATATGGCAAATGAAGAAAGGCTGTGCTCTTTCTCTGATCAGTTTTTGTATTTGAAGGAACATAGAGAATGCATTGGTGGAAGGTTTTATATAAGGAACAGTTTCAAGCTCAGGGATTGAATTAGCAATATAAGCACTATCCGTGTATATATTCATTGGGTCTGGTACATGTTCAAAGACCCAAAGTATAGCGGCAAGCTCCACTAGTTGGGCTGACTTATAAGGTGTATGAAAGGAAGTTAGATTTGAGTCTATAGATATGGCAGCAGTTCCTGAGGAGGACCCGTCAGTGAAGACTAGACGAGCATTTTCTAGAGGATCTCTTTTAGTGATTCTGGGGAAGGCCACTGGATTGTCCCTAAGAAATTGGATCAATTTGTCAGGAGGGTAGTGATTATCAAGGATTCCCTGATAAGATACAGAGGAGATGGCCCAAGTATCATCATTCTGTTGAAGCCATGACAGTTGTGCAGAGGTGTAAGGGCAGACAATGTGGTCGGGGTCTTTTCCAAAAAATTTGACTGAAAGAGACCTGCCTTCCTGAAGGAGGGAGGCAGTAAGAAGCGGGTAGGTGGGTAGCACTTTGGTGGGTGTTGCAGGACCATGGATCCAATATAGGGGCAGGTCCTGCCATAAAAGGCCCGTAGGGGAGAATGATGTAGAAAAGATAAAAAACCAGAGTTTTTTCTGGGGGTTATAATATCCTATTTTTTGGGCCGAAATAGCATGATTTATTTTTTGTAGGGCAGCCTCACCTTCTTTAGTCAGAACACGGGGCGAGGTTGGGTTGGAGTCACCTTTCAGAATGTCAAAGAGGGGTTTCAAATCTCCTGTGGTGATTTTAAGGTAAGGGCGTAGCCAATTAATATCACCCAATAACTTTTGGAAGTCATTCAGTGTGTGCAAATGATTTGTCCGTATCTGAGCTTTCTGTGTTATAATATGAGAGGAATGCAATTCGAATCCAAGAAAAAAGAAAGGGGAGGCAAGCTGGACTTTATCCGGGGATATGTATAATCCCCTATCTTTTAAGGCAGTTATTAGCAATGTGGTGATCCTAAGTAATTCCTGCTCGCAGGGCCCAGCAATAAGAATGTCATCCATATAGTGAATGATATAAAGTTGTGGAAATTGTAAGCGAAAGGGGTCGATTGTCTGGGCAACATACTTCTGGCAGAGGGTAGGGCTGTTGGTCATGCCTTGTGGGAGAACTTTCCATTGAAAGCGAGGAGAGGGTCCTACGCAATTGGTAACTGGGACAGTGAAGGCGAATCTTTTGGAGTCGTCGGGGTGGAGAGGAATGGAAAAGAAGCAGTCCTTGAGATCTATTACAATTTTTTGGAAACCTGCCGGGATTGCTACGGGTGCAGGGAGACCCGGTTGTAGCGATCCCATGGGGATCATGGTGTTATTGACCGCCCTTAAATCATGGAGCAATCTCCAGGCACCTGACTTCTTTTTAATAACAAAAATTGGAGTATTCCAAGGAGAGTTGGAGGGTTCTATGTGACCCGCAGTCAATTGTTGTTGAACTAACATTATTGCAGCCTCTAGTTTTTCTTTAGGGAGGGGCCACTGGTCAATCCAGACGGGAGTCTCAGATCTCCATGTAATTTTATCCGCCTGTAGGCTGGGGGGACCAGTGGCCCTTATGAAAAATGTGTCTGGAAACCAAGGCCGGAGCGGTCAGGGTGAGATTGTATATGTAAAAGTTGAGTGATGCCTTGTTTATTTTTTCCTAGTCCTTGGCGGGGTAAAAAGCCTTGACTTAGCATTTGCTCTGTAACAACTGAGCTAGGGCTGCACATGATAACTCCCATTTGTGAGAGGATATCTCTTCCCCACAGATTAACGGGGAGGCATGGGACTACAAAGGGACGGATTGTTCCTCTATTACCCTCTCGATCTTCCCATTGCAACAGCTGTGTTGATTGCATAGTGTTGGAACTTTGCCCTATACCTTGTAAGTGGGTCAGGGAGGGCTGTAACGGCCAGGCAGGTGGCCAGTGTGCCTCAGAAATAACAGTTGAATCAGCCCGGAATCGAGTAGGCCCATAAAGGATTTTCCCTGTATTTTAAGCATTAGTGTGGGCCTCTCTTGGGACAAGGCTTGGGCCCAGTAAATGTCTGAGGACCCGGGTACAACAAAGTAGCAAAGTCAAGAACAGGGAATAGAGCCTTTGTTGTGACATGTATTTTAATTTCTACAGTTCCTATGTATATGATTTAATTTATTTGAGGACTTTAGGGGAAAGGCACATCAGAATAAAAGGGCCTAAAGAAGAAAAGGCTGCTTGTACACAGGGCAATTATTTTGAAAAGAAGCCAACTCTCTATAGTATATTCGCAGCCAAATCACTTTTTAAACTTTTCAAGTCACAAACTTAGGAAAATCACAGCAAGTTAGGAATACCTATATCTATTGAGCTAATTCCTATTTTAGGAAGTATTTCTGTTTCTCAGGAATGTAATAAGCAACAGTCTTTTGGGTAACATATGTTCAGATTGGCTCTCATTCTCTGGTCATATTTCTCTATTTTGGAAGCTTTAAGCCATTTTTAAATTTAAACAGGAACAAGGGTCACTAAATTGCACATAAGGATCTCTGTAGTTGTATATTGAAAACTACTATTAACTCTATAGATTTAATACCGTTATGTCATTAAATATTTTCCAACTTTTTTATCTATACTAGTCTCATGGTGATTCTCATTCACCACACAGGAATTAAAACATCTTTGTATACACTTCTGACATAGAGCTGGAATTCTTAACCCCCCAAGGAGTCTACGGATTGGAGGGGATACAGAATATCTTTCGTCATATAAACTGATTTTCCTTCACATTCATACGTGTATTATTATTTTGAGAATGGTTTCCTATGCTTCACCAGATTATCTATGGTTAACAGAATCTGCTAAATCAAGATCTTAATGGTTCTAATTTTCTCAAGTAAATTTTACTTCTGTGTTTACTCCTTAAAAAGCTTTTTGGAAGTGAGAACTTTGAATTTGCCAGTCTAAGGTGAGTGGGACTCCGGAAAAGATCCAGTGGTACCATGTCCCTTTCTCCTCATACTGGGGAGCTCAAAGTGTCTCTTTAGTAGAGATTCATGCATATTCCGAATTTGCCTTAGTGCCAAATGGTATGAGAAATTCTGACTTTATCTTAAGCATCAAATCAGGAGTAACACATTTGAATTTCAGGGAAAAGGTCCCCGCCTCCTTTCTTATCTCTCCTCACATCCCAAATTGGCCAGATTTGGGATGAAGGGAGAAAGAAAGAGCATATATATATATATATATCATTTTTTTAAAACAACTTCCCAAAAGTTTCCACCTTGCACTCTCAAAACCTCTATTCACACTATATGTGCAAATAGATTATGCCTTTTTTTAAACCTCCTTCACACGTCTCTTCCCTACATGGTTAAACTTTCTTGCCTTTCCTTTCTGGTGGACTTTGATGAAAGCCCCTGTAAAACTGCACATACTTTATTTCTTTCTAATTCTGACCTGACACTCCTCTTTACCTTTCCATCACATAACTTAAACAAGAAAACATTTTTTCTCTCTCTTTCTCTCTCCCCCGCCCTCCCGCTCCTCTGCATGCCAGGAGGAGTCAGGGAGGGAGAGAAAGCCAGATAGTGGACATTACAGGGTGTCAGATTACACACACACAGAAGCACAGATACAGACAGACACAGACACAAAGATACAGAAATCCAAAAGCTTTTTGTTTTTCGTTTTCCCTGGGAGAGCTTTTCTCAAAACACCAGGAAAAATCCATTCCAAGCAGCGCGAGAAAGTGGCGCGAGACAGGATTCCGCCTGAACGAGTAACTGGCGGGCACCTTTGTCTCCTGTTGATCCCTCAATAATGTCATTAATTAAGGTCCAGAGGGAGAAGGCATTTATGGGAACTGACTCGGGACGTTCTTGTTTCAATTTCTCATTAAGATCTCTCCCTACTTTCTGCCATTTCCCCGGGTGTATATCTGGACCATTAACAATGAACCAGGGACATACCTTATCTATAAAAATAAAAAACTTTAAAAGGTCTTTTTTCTTTATCCTTATTCCTCTCTCTTTGAAGCTTTGTTTTAAATCTTTAAGAAAAACCTGTTCTTTGGATAGTGGTGATCCCATGATGTCGATAGACGCGAACACTTACCTTAATGGGGTTTTCGGGGTCCGGACGAGGGGGCGGGGGCGTCTATCGGGTCCCTGTCCAGCGTTCGAGCCCCACGTTGGGCGCCAATTGACCTGGCCCGCAGGTCACACAATCGTGGGTTAGCGAAGCTGGAGAGGTCCGGGGGAGCTAGGCTCGAGGGGAACCTAATGGCTCTAAGGGCCAAGAGGCTCGGGAACGGGATCACGGAGAGGAAGGAGACTAGACGCGCTGCTGGTGAAAAATGTCTCTCTTTATTGTTCCTGGTAAGGGTTTTTATGAGCATGTTATCAGAATGCCACGTCCCCAGAGGGGTGGCTATGCATAGGACGCAGGCCTGCGTCATATCCCAGAAACGAGAGTTAGCCAGGAAATGAGAGCTAAGCGAGAAATGAAAGCTAGCGAAGGGAGGGGGCGCGGGTCAGGCAGAGGGGAGGGGTAAGGCGATTTTCCAGTCTCCGGCATGTCCCCCATTTTTATTTTAAGGAAAGGGTGACTGGCCTGTCTTAGGCTATGCAACTTGGGTCTGATAATGAGGTGAGAGCGTCTGGTGTACAATGGATTTTGAGAGCCCGCCCTTGATCACTGTCTTGGGTCATCCAGGCGGGGTGTTTACAGTAGGGTACTACAGCCCTGCGACTTGCGCCACTGGAGGTTGCCCGTCATGGTGATCAGAGGGTCTTACGGCCAGTTTCAACCAGACCTCAACCATCCTTCATTCAGGGTTGCAATAATCCCGTCATGGGCTCAGCCACAGCCGTCCTTCAGAGGGTCAGCAGGACTGTTTAAATGGAGAAAGAAGGGTGGGAAGAGTGAATTCAAAGGTCAAAAGATAAGAATTTGGTGACAGAGCTAAGGCGAAGCTGGTCGGGCAAAAAGGGAAAGAGGTTAATTGGCTTTATTTGCACAAGGCACAAAGATTTGTCTTCCAACGCCGATACCAGGGCTCCTTTAGAAGGTCTTCCGTGAATTGTAGTCGCTCTTCCTGCTGTTCAGTGGTGTCTTGTTCCTGTAGTCTGCTGTAAAATATGTGGCTCTTCCTGGCAATGGCTGAATCTACTTGAGACTTAACAAAGGTGGTTAATCTGTTAAAAGCCCAGGGGCCAAAGGAAAGGAGCAAGAGAAGACCCACCAGAGGCCCAAGAAGGGGGAGGAGGTATGGGAGAAGCCCATGTAAACCGTTCCAGAGGGGGTTATTTAAAAGCTCTTTACGCCTCTGGACCAATTCTTCTTGCAATTTCTTAATTTTATCCCTTACTATGCCAGATTTATTGGTATAAAAGCAACATTTTTCCTGTAGGGCTAGACATATTCCACCCTGTTCGGCTGTGAGCAGGTCTAACCCTCTCCTGTTTTGAAGTACGACTTCCACAAGGGAATCAATTTGGTCCTGGAGATCATGGATAGTCCCCGAGAGGGTCTGGACATCATTAATCAATTGGTTAGATAACTTGGCATATGAGTGAATTGCTACACCCAACCCCGCAGATCCAGTGGTCATGGCTCCTGCTACTCCGAGGCCTACCAATAAAGGAATGAACGCCACGGCTCTTTTTGGTCTTCCAGCAATATAATCTATGCTAGGCAGTGGGACCGGTTGGTCCCCTGAAATAATGTTGATGTCAGGGAGGATAGAGGCCTGTACACAGAGGCCCGTCCAATTGGAAAGCAGGGCTAGAAAAGCCATGTTGCCCCCACATACGAATGCTCTCCCTGGGGTGGGGCAAAGGAGGTGAGGTGTCCGCTCTACGGTGTAGTTAAAGGTGTCATTAGAAGTACAAAGAGCAAAGGATGCATGGCCTACATTAAGATCATAGGAAGAATTCCGAAAAGGAGCTTCTATGCAGGGGGCAGAGAGAGGTCGTATGGGCTGTACCCGGAAAGGAGGGCTAAGTGTGCAATTGGTGGCAATAGAGAGATCATGTGTCAGTAAGGCTAGGGGCATTGGGGTGCCCAGGGTCATACAGAGCCAGCAGTCTTTTGCAAGGTCAGGGTTGGTAATATTGAGTGCCTTATGAGTTGAAGCAAGAATGTCATAGGTCTGGACATCAAGATCCACACCCCGTCCTCGAGGTAGAGCTAGCGGGTGGTATTGTAAAGGGGGATACATGGCTTTGATAATTTCGTCCACGCGCTCTTTGACCTCCATTTCTCTGATTTGATCAGTAGGGCCCCCGCCATCAGAGACGTGAATGGGTGCGTGGAGTGACCAGCAGACATTTTTCCCAATGTTAATTTTGTCACAAGAGGCTTGGGCATATTTGGTAGTTGGACCTGAGATCTGAATAGGGCCCCAGTCGCCTCCAGTGCTCCCCCCATACGCTCTTTGTTGGCGGGCGGTGAGATAAGTGCCTGATTTGCCTGTACATTGCTGTGTGCTAGTGTAGCACGAGGAATGAAGGGCCTGGAGGTAAACACAATCAGAGGGACAGGGTCCAGGGATGCCATTATTCTGGGGGATAATTTTGACTTTTCTTACGCATTGGTAGGATTGTCTGGAGATTCCCGTGCCGGTGTGGTGGTACTGGAGGTAAGCTATCTTGTCACCGCAATCAATGGCTCGAGTAAAGGCGGGAGGCATAACAGTGATGATGCCGCCTTTACAGTCACAGGGGGCTCCGAAGAGGGCATGGCGCAAGTCTGTGCCAGGGGGAGGCCCGAAACCGGCGTCGGTCTCCGCGAACAGGAGCAGGGAGATCAGCAAAGTGGATATCATTTTCTAAAGAAGACAAGAAAAGAAATAGCTTCGTCTCAGGGTAAGGCAGGGCCCTGGACTCAGTGTTTAATGATGGCATTATCTACTAACTTAAGCAACCGTTCAGGTAGCCATCTGGCGTTTTGTGCATTGGAATCATATATACAGGCATGTCCCTTGCCCCATATAAGGACTGGATCAGGGCCATGCCACTGATGGGTGAGGGGATCCTTCCATTTCACTTGGGCATAATCATGGGCTGACGATGGGTGCCAAAGGCGATCTGCGGCGGATTTGCCATGAGCGTCCAATGTAAGAAAATTTAGGTCTGACCCCGATTGCAATTTAGATATCATTCTTTTCAAAGTCTGATGGGCTCTCTCAACAATACCTTGTCCTTGGGGATTATATGGAATACCTGTGATATTTCTGATGTTCATATATGCACAAAACTGTAGGGTCGCTATGAGGAAACCACTAAAGGTATCTATGGAAACGTGGATGTATTGGAGTTTACCAAAAGGTGTGAAATGAGTGACGTCCATCTGCCACAGTTCCCCGGGAACCAGGCCTCGGGGGTTCACTCCAAGGTGAGGTTCAGGCAGGAGCACCAGACATCCTGGACATTGTTTGACAATCTGTCTAGCCTGTTCTCTGGTGATTTTATAAATTTGACTTAAGCTGTGGGCATTAAGATGGTGCAACTCGTGTGCCTTGGTGGCAGTCTCTATGGGGGAGGGTTGCAATACAGAGGCGAAAACCAAGTGCTTGGAAGCCGCATCAACAGTATCGTTCCCTTTTGCCAATGGTCCAGGGAGGTCAGAGTGCGCTCTGATATGGCAAATGAAGAAAGGCTGTGCTCTTTCTCTGATCAGTTTTTGTATTTGAAGGAACATAGAGAATGCATTGGTGGAAGGTTTTATATAAGGAACAGTTTCAAGCTCAGGGATTGAATTAGCAATATAAGCACTATCCGTGTATATATTCATTGGGTCTGGTACATGTTCAAAGACCCAAAGTATAGCGGCAAGCTCCACTAGTTGGGCTGACTTATAAGGTGTATGAAAGGAAGTTAGATTTGAGTCTATAGATATGGCAGCAGTTCCTGAGGAGGACCCGTCAGTGAAGACTAGACGAGCATTTTCTAGAGGATCTCTTTTAGTGATTCTGGGGAAGGCCACTGGATTGTCCCTAAGAAATTGGATCAATTTGTCAGGAGGGTAGTGATTATCAAGGATTCCCTGATAAGATACAGAGGAGATGGCCCAAGTATCATCATTCTGTTGAAGCCATGACAGTTGTGCAGAGGTGTAAGGGCAGACAATGTGGTCGGGGTCTTTTCCAAAAAATTTGACTGAAAGAGACCTGCCTTCCTGAAGGAGGGAGGCAGTAAGAAGCGGGTAGGTGGGTAGCACTTTGGTGGGTGTTGCAGGACCATGGATCCAATATAGGGGCAGGTCCTGCCATAAAAGGCCCGTAGGGGAGAATGATGTAGAAAAGATAAAAAACCAGAGTTTTTTCTGGGGGTTATAATATCCTATTTTTTGGGCCGAAATAGCATGATTTATTTTTTGTAGGGCAGCCTCACCTTCTTTAGTCAGAACACGGGGCGAGGTTGGGTTGGAGTCACCTTTCAGAATGTCAAAGAGGGGTTTCAAATCTCCTGTGGTGATTTTAAGGTAAGGGCGTAGCCAATTAATATCACCCAATAACTTTTGGAAGTCATTCAGCGTGTGCAAATGATTTGTCCGTATCTGAGCTTTCTGTGTTATAATATGAGAGGAATGCAATTCGAATCCAAGAAAAAAGAAAGGGGAGGCAAGCTGGACTTTATCCGGGGATATGTATAATCCCCTATCTTTTAAGGCAGTTATTAGCAATGTGGTGATCCTAAGTAATTCCTGCTCGCAGGGCCCAGCAATAAGAATGTCATCCATATAGTGAATGATATAAAGTTGTGGAAATTGTAAGCGAAAGGGGTCGATTGTCTGGGCAACATACTTCTGGCAGAGGGTAGGGCTGTTGGTCATGCCTTGTGGGAGAACTTTCCATTGAAAGCGAGGAGAGGGTCCTACGCAATTGGTAACTGGGACAGTGAAGGCGAATCTTTTGGAGTCGTCGGGGTGGAGAGGAATGGAAAAGAAGCAGTCCTTGAGATCTATTACAATTTTTTGGAAACCTGCCGGGATTGCTACGGGTGCAGGGAGACCCGGTTGTAGCGATCCCATGGGGATCATGGTGTTATTGACCGCCCTTAAATCATGGAGCAATCTCCAGGCACCTGACTTCTTTTTAATAACAAAAATTGGAGTATTCCAAGGAGAGTTGGAGGGTTCTATGTGACCCGCAGTCAATTGTTGTTGAACTAACATTATTGCAGCCTCTAGTTTTTCTTTAGGGAGGGGCCACTGGTCAATCCAGACGGGAGTCTCAGATCTCCATGTAATTTTATCCGCCTGTAGGCTGGGGGGACCAGTGGCCCTTATGAAAAATGTGTCTGGAAACCAAGGCCGGAGCGGTCAGGGTGAGATTGTATATGTAAAAGTTGAGTGATGCCTTGTTTATTTTTTCCTAGTCCTTGGCGGGGTAAAAAGCCTTGACTTAGCATTTGCTCTGTAACAACTGAGCTAGGGCTGCACATGATAACTCCCAGTTGTGAGAGGATATCTCTTCCCCACAGATTAACGGGGAGGCATGGGACTACAAAGGGACGGATTGTTCCTCTATTACCCTCTCGATCTTCCCATTGCAACAGCTGTGTTGATTGCATAGTGTTGGAACTTTGCCCTATACCTTGTAAGTGGGTCAGGGAGGGCTGTAACGGCCAGGCAGGTGGCCAGTGTGCCTCAGAAATAACAGTTGAATCAGCCCCGGAATCGAGTAGGCCCATAAAGGATTTTCCCTGTATTTTAAGCATTAGTGTGGGCCTCTCTTGGGACAAGGCTTGGGCCCAGTAAATGTCTGAGGACCCGGGTACAACAAAGTAGCAAAGTCAAGAACAGGGAATAGAGCCTTTGTTGTGACATGTATTTTAATTTCTACAGTTCCTATGTATATGATTTAATTTATTTGAGGACTTTAGGGGAAAGGCACATCAGAATAAAAGGGCCTAAAGAAGAAAAGGCTGCTTGTACACAGGGCAATTATTTTGAAAAGAAGCCAACTCTCTATAGTATATTCGCAGCCAAATCACTTTTTAAACTTTTCAAGTCACAAACTTAGGAAAATCACAGCAAGTTAGGAATACCTATATCTATTGAGCTAATTCCTATTTTAGGAAGTATTTCTGTTTCTCAGGAATGTAATAAGCAACAGTCTTTTGGGAAACATATGTTCAGATTGGCTCTCATTCTCTGGTCATATTTCTCTATTTTGGAAGCTTTAAGCCATTTTTAAATTTAAACAGGAACAAGGGTCACTAAATTGCACATAAGGATCTCTGTAGTTGTATATTGAAAACTACTATTAACTCTATAGATTTAATACCGTTATGTCATTAAATATTTTCCAACTTTTTTATCTATACTAGTCTCATGGTGATTCTCATTCACCACACAGGAATTAAAACATCTTTGTATACACTTCTGACATAGAGCTGGAATTCTTAACCCCCCAAGGAGTCTACGGATTGGAGGGGGATACAGAATATCTTTCGTCATATAAACTGATTTTCCTTCACATTCATACGTGTATTATTATTTTGAGAATGGTTTCCTATGCTTCACCAGATTATCTATGGTTAACAGAATCTGCTAAATCAAGATCTTAATGGTTCTAATTTTCTCAAGTAAATTTTACTTCTGTGTTTACTCCTTAAAAAGCTTTTTGGAAGTGAGAACTTTGAATTTGCCAGTCTAAGGTGAGTGGGACTCCGGAAAAGATCCAGTGGTACCATGTCCCTTTCTCCTCATACTGGGGAGCTCAAAGTGTCTCTTTAGTAGAGATTCATGCATATTCCGAATTTGCCTTAGTGCCAAATGGTATGAGAAATTCTGACTTTATCTTAAGCATCAAATCAGGAGTAACACATTTGAATTTCAGGGAAAAGGTCCCCGCCTCCTTTCTTATCTCTCCTCACATCCCAAATTGGCCAGATTTGGGATGAAGGGAGAAAGAAAGAGCATATATATATATATATCATTTTTTTAAAACAACTTCCCAAAAGTTTCCACCTTGCACTCTCAAAACCTCTATTCACACTATTTGTGCAAATAGATTATGCCTTTTTTTAAACTTCCTTCACACGTCTCTTCCCTACATGGTTAAACTTTCTTGCCTTTCCTTTCTGGTGGACTTTGATGAAAGCCCCTGTAAAACTGCACATACTTTATTTCTTTCTAATTCTGACCTGACACTCCTCTTTACCTTTCCATCACATAACTTAAACAAGAAAACATTTTTCTCTCTCTTTCTCTCTCCCCCGCCCTCCCGCTCCTCTGCATGCCAGGAGGAGTCAGGGAGGGAGAGAAAGCCAGATAGTGGACATTACAGGGTGTCAGATTACACACACACAGAAGCACAGATACAGACAGACACAGACACAAAGATACAGAAATCCAAAAGCTTTTTGTTTTTCGTTTTCCCTGGGAGAGCTTTTCTCAAAACACCAGGAAAAATCCATTCCAAGCAGCGCGAGAAAGTGGCGCGAGACAGGATTCCGCCTGAACGAGTAGCTGGCGGGCACCTTTGTCTCCTGTTGATCCCTCAATAATGTCATTAATTAAGGTCCAGAGGGAGAAGGCATTTATGGGAACTGACTCGGGACGTTCTTGTTTCAATTTCTCATTAAGATCTCTCCCTACTTTCTGCCATTTCCCCGGGTGTATATCTGGACCATTAACAATGAACCAGGGACATACCTTATCTATAAAAATAAAAAACTTTAAAAGGTCTTTTTTCTTTATCCTTATTCCTCTCTCTTTGAAGCTTTGTTTTAAATCTTTAAGAAAAACCTGTTCTTTGGATAGTGGTGATCCCATGATGTCGATAGACGCGAACACTTACCTTAATGGGGTTTTCGGGGTCCGGACGAGGGGGCGGGGGCGTCTATCGGGTCCCTGTCCAGCGTTCGAGCCCCACGTTGGGCGCCAATTGACCTGGCCCGCAGGTCACACAATCGTGGGTTAGCGAAGCTGGAGAGGTCCGGGGGAGCTAGGCTCGAGGGGAACCTAATGGCTCTAAGGGCCAAGAGGCTCGGGAACGGGATCACGGAGAGGAAGGAGACTAGACGCGCTGCTGGTGAAAAATGTCTCTCTTTATTGTTCCTGGTAAGGGTTTTTATGAGCATGTTATCAGAATGCCACGTCCCCAGAGGGGTGGCTATGCATAGGACGCAGGCCTGCGTCATATCCCAGAAACGAGAGTTAGCCAGGAAATGAGAGCTAAGCGAGAAATGAAAGCTAGCGAAGGGAGGGGGCGCGGGTCAGGCAGAGGGGAGGGGTAAGGCGATTTTCCAGTCTCCGGCATATATATATGTGTATAGATAGATATAGATATTTGCTTTGTGTCAGTGGGAAAGTTTAGTAATAGCTTTCATTTATTGCTTTTGGATTCTGTCATTGAATGCATATTGCTATCATTTCGATGGTTTTGTTTTTATAATTAAAATTAATATTGTGTAGGCCCATGAGGATTTGTTCTTTAATTGCTTAAATGCAGTGGTGAGATTCAAATAAATTAACAACTGGTTCTCCACGGAACCAAGCCCAGGCACCACTGTCACTGACCACTAACAACCGGTTTGCAGAACTCAACCTGAAATTAGGTACCGGTGAGAACTGGCTGAATCCTGCCACTGCCTAAATACCTTATGATTATTAATTGTTGCATCAACCTACTCACCAACACAAAAGTCGGTATTTGGCAAGCAATATTGTCTTAGTGATGACATAATTTCTGAAGAATCAAAATTGTCAGGGACCTAAAAGGTAACTGAAAGATGCAGGGTGGAAGAGGGGGAGGGTATAGCATATTATTAAAGAAAACTCACTGGTGAAAATTGGCATAAAAATATCCAGAACATATATGACAGCAAAGAGTATTTAGGCCATGAATTGTGAGTGAGGATTAAAAGATGGAACAATATGAGTGTTAAACTGATACTTACATATGAAATATTTAAGAGACCTAGTGGGGGAATTCTGGGGTTTTGGGTAGGTTCCATATAGAGGATATGGATGAGATTGCACTACATAGGAAGATATTAAGTCAAAGGCCTAAATTAGGGTTTCTGGGAGCAATATTAACAATCCCAAATGTGCCGATGATACCACTCTGATGGCAGAAAATGGAGAATTAAGAAGCCTCTTGATGAGGGTGAAAGAAGAGAGTGCAAAAGCTGGCTTGAAGTTTAAAGTTCAAAACAAAACAAAAAACTTAAGATCTTGGCAACTGGTCTGATCACTTCCTGGCAAATAGAGGGAGGAGAAATGGAAGCAATGCCAGATTTTATGTTCTTGGGCTCAAAGAGCATTGTAGACTGCAGCCATGAAATTAAAAGACACTTGTTCCTTGGAAAGAAAACTATGACAAATCTGTATAGCGTAGTAAAAAGCAGAGACATACCTTTGCACGCAAAGGTCTATATAGCAAAAGCTATTGTTTATTTAGTAGTAGCATATGGCTATGAGAGTAAGGAAAGCTGTTCTCAAATGTGGTGCTTTCAATGTTTTCAAATTGTGGTGCTAGAGAAGACTTTTGAAAGTCCCTTGGACAGCAAAGAATTCAAATGAGTCAATACTTAAAGAAATTAATTGAGGTTATTCACTGGATGGTCAGATACTTAAGCTGAAGCTTAAATACTTTGGCCACTTAACTGAGAAGACAAGACGCATTGGAAAAGACTGTGATGTTGGGTAAGATTCAAAGTAAAAGAGACAACAGAGGATGAGATTGATAGTGTCGTGGAAACAATGAACATGAACCTGGACAGACTTCAAGAGGTAAAGGAGGATAGAATGGCCTGGCATCTTATGGTCTGTGGGTTCACCAAGAGTTGGAAATGACTGAATAACTGAATGACAACAACAGTCTTTGCTTTTGGATAGAATGCCCATATTAATGTTACCTTATATCCTCTGAAGAGTAGACGTATCATAGTGTTGTTGGATCAGAAATCTTCCTGTGTCTTAGAATACCACCTTCTAGATAGATTCTCACTGAATTGTTATAATCCAGATTCCACAGTTTCTGGTAAAGTGAGTAATCCAAACTATAGTGAAAATGAAGCTAGTTTTACTTTGATGTTCTTCAAACTATATTGTGTTTTTTTTTATTTAACTCCTCTCACAAAACTATTTTTTCTGCCTAGTTCTGGGGCATTTTATTAAGTCAAATTATGATTGTAATATTCTCAATCATACTATTAATTTTCCTGAACTGCGGACTATCTAGGCTGCTGGCTGGGATTCATTAGTCTATAGTTAGGACAATACCTAAGAACATATTGTGGTGGCCATTTTCTCATTCTCAGGGCATATTCAGAGTAAGTTGCTAATGTATTTAACAATTTTCACTTGAGAGATAACTGATATAAAGTATTAAATTATCTATATATTTCTGTGTATGCACATATGTGTATACATACAGATTGTTTAGTTGTTTCAGTTATGTCCAACTCTTCATGACTCCTTTTTGGGGGGTTTCCTTGGCAGAGAGTTTGCCATTTCCTTCTCCAGTTCAGATGAGGAAACTCATCAGTTCAGATGAGGCAAATAGGGTTAAGTGACTTGCCTAGGATGACACAGCTAGTGTCTGAGGTCACATTTGAACTCAGGACTTCCTGACTCCACACCCAGCACTGTATCCACCATGCCACCTAGCATACATACACACATATACATATACGTATGTGTGTGTATATGTATACATAGATTGGGTGTCTGTGTGTGTGTGTGTATGTGTGTGTGTATGTATTTCCTCTGCTGGTAGCACTAGTCAATGCAACATATTTTTTCAAATATAAATTGACTTGTCTTATTCTTCTAAATCATGTTTCCTATGCTTATCCTTGAAAAAGTTTATTTTTTTAATCTTATAATCTAGTACCAATTTTTTTTTCATTAAATTACTATAATACACTGTAGAGGCTTATCAAAAAGTCTGGATTGTTAGAGTCATAAGTCACATGTAGTTTCATCTATCTAATCTCTGATATAATGACTCACAAATTTGTTGGTTTTATCTCTGAACTGGCTGTCATTGAATTTATGTGACATTGAGGTGACATATATTCTATTTGTCCAAGTCAATTAATCTATTTTTTCCCAAACCAATTTGCAGCAGTTTTACTTGCTGTGGGAGCAATCTCTGAACTTTGAAAAATTTTATATTAATTATTTTTCTCTTACCTCCTTAAAAATTGGATAGCATTTATTAGTAATTTTATGCATTATAAAAGGTTGCTTGATTTAAATTGATCTCTTATAAAGAAATGAAAAATGAAAAATATACAGATATAAAGAAAAGTTTCAAAACATTTTTAAAATATTTCAAATTTGTTTTATTTCTTTATATTTGATCTTTCCCTCTATGTTGTTGAGCATTTGAAGGCAAGAGCCATGTATTATACTTCTTTGAATTGCACAAAGCACCTACAAAATTACCCTTCACATAATAGGTTCATAATAATATGCATTGACTAAATTCTTTGTATAATACAGCTTTTAGGTAATATTTTGTCATAATGTTTGGAAATAGGTATGAGTGGCCTCGAGGAAGGATGGACTAACTGGGACTAAAAGTCAGCCTTGCATTTAAAGCATACCCTCCTACATTTAAGCTGTGCATTCTGTTGAGAATGCTTTTTCTGTGTTTATGCTAATTTTAAAGTCCAAGCATAATGAGCTTGACTTTTCCAATCTATGTATTATGTAGATGGCAAGCTGCCATAAATCTGTCTTTGGAAGTCCTCTGTTGATTTCTAGGAGGTATAAGAATTCAGCTCTTTCTTCTTTTTCTCATCCCTGAATAGCAGGAGCCAGTGGATGATGTTTTTCCTACATGTCATAAGAGGGCGTTTTTGTGTCATTGGAATAGGACCAGGAAAATTGGACAGTGTTTAATTGAAAGAATATGTAATTTAAAAGGGTGGGGAGGGCACTGGTGAGCATGAAAAAGTTGCAATATACTGCCAATAAAAAATAATGTGGGAGAAGTAATATAAAGGATATTGTGGGAGAGATCTATGACTGGACGAAAAGAAAGACCAGTTAGGGAGTGAGAATAATGAATATCGATGGACAGCCTGCATGTTTCAGTGACATTCATTTGATGCCAAGAGATTTAGAAGAAGGACTCCAGGACACTTGGTGGGCCATTTGTTGAGAACCTATGGAAGGGCATGAACGTTAATGATACTGAAAGGAAGATCTACATCTTTTGAGACCGCATATCTATCAAAGCATGTGTAACATAGTGATGATACTTTATTTGTATCTATTTTAATTTTTATGTTGATAAATTATTATGAAATAAATAATTAAAACTGATAAATTTAATAAAATGCTGTGGAGCTCTTTTATCGTATTAGGATAAAATTAAAACATAAATTATAGGCTAGTAAGTATCTAATGCTACTGTCACTTTGAGATGCCATTTTAAAGCTTTCTGACTGCTTTCTATTGTAATGAGAGCCAGCCTTACAATCATAGCAAAATGACAATTTATTTAAAATATAAACTTCTTTCTAAAGCATTTGAGAGGGATTTTGTATACGTCTATAAAATAAAATATTTGTAAAGCATTTAGCTCAGTACCAAGCATATAGTAGGTGCTTAATCAGCGATTGTTCTAGCCTTCCCTTCTAGAGGATAAAGTGAGAGCGTTAGGAAGATAGGCAATTTCAAGTTAGATTGTTTACCACGTGAATGAAAAAGATGAAAAAGGGAGAACAAAAGAGAAATAGCAAAAAAAAAAAAAACCAACAAAAAATAAAAGTCAGGAGGGGGTAGGGAGAGACAGAGGACATAGAAGGAAGAAGAGAAAGAAATTAAAGGGATGAAGATGGACAGTTGATTAGAGAGAAATATAAGCAGAGGAGAGAGACAACAGAGGGAAAATCATAGGTAGAAATAACATAACAGATAATCATAGAATGTTAAGCCTAGGAGGGGCCACCATATCCTTTTAGTCCACATCTTAAAGATGAGAAAAGCATAAACTCAGCTTGAGAGTCCAGTGAAATTGGCCTTTGAAGTATGGTCTTCTCACTCACTCCATATGTGTGTAATGGGATAACTCTTCCAAAAGAAAAACCATAAATTTATTTAAAAAATTAAAATAATAGTTTTGTAATGCAAGCTGGAACATTGAGACCTTATTCACAGGAGGCAAATAGTTCACATAATTGAATGGTTTGACTCTGAAATTAATTTCCCCTTCACTATCATTTCTCTCAGCAATTTTCTGCCTTTCCTCAGGTTGTCCTTGAACGCTGCCTTGTCATCATTACCTTCACTATTATCAGCAACAGCATGCTTTGCTTCATACCGCCAATTTGCATGATTCATCTCTTTCTCAAGGTTCACTGTCATATTCTTCTGTGTGATATTGTACAATTGTTGCATGTGAAAACGAACATATATGAAACTGTGTGCACACAATACACATTGCTGTATGTCATAGACATGTATCTATATGTGTTATGTATATTTCTATATGTATATATGCAAATATTTTTGTGTGTATATGTGTATGCTTCATATAACTGAGGTTCTTCTTTTCTATTCTAAGGTCCTTATCCCTCAGTGTTTTTCAGCCTATTGTAGGCCTTTGAAACCAGATTTGAAGACAGTATATTTTAAGCCTGTGGTTTCCAGAATGAAATATTTCTTCAGGGAAATTTCTGACCTTTAAAATCACGAGACCTTTAAAAATAGTATAGATCTGTAAGGTATTTTAGGTGGATATTCTACTGAAAGTAGAGATATGGTTTTATCAGCTTTTCCTTTTTTAAATTAACCATTTTTCTTTTTTTTAATCTAAAAAAGCCTCTTTTAAAATTTGTGTTTATGATATTACAGCCATTTTCCAAAATATCCCTCCTACTGTTACCATTGGAACCCCTCCCCTTTAACCAAAAAAAACCCAGTAAAATAAAAAACCAAGTAAACCTATTTGATGGTATATGCTACCCTCCTCACTTTTGTAACAAGAGAAAGATGGGTACTACATTCTGTTTCTGGAACCAATATTATTCATTGATAATTCATTGGAGTTTAGCTACTTTTTAATGATGTTTTACTTTGCATTATGGTAGTTATTGTATATATTGTTCTCAAGGCTCTGTTTTCTTCAAATACTACATAACCTCATGGAAAATTCCACTATTTCTAAATTACTCATATTTATCTTGTCTTACAGTATATAGTATTTCTTTATGGTTGTCATTTTTGCCTTATATAATATTCCCTTATGTTTATCATTTCTTACAGTATACAATAGTCTATTAAATTAATATATCAAAATTTGTTGAACCATTTTCCCATAGAATGGGTGCCCACTTTGTTTTCAGCTTTTATCTTCTACCGTAAAATTAACTGCTAAAAATACTTTGTTATATGAGACCATATTTTATAAATAGCTTTAAAAAAAAACCTATCTAGTCTTGTGACTTTATTATTAGCAAGTAGTCATTTTTTATTTTAAGTTCCAAATTATCTCCTTCCCTGATCCATTCTCAACCCAATTAGAAAGAAGAAATATATTAAGTCATGAAAAATAATATTTCCTGTAGTTCTATTGTGAAAAAAGACTAAATAGGAGGGGAAAAATATGCTTCAATCTACACTCAAAGTCCATTAGTTGTCTGTCTTGAGGTGTGTGATGTTTTTCATCAAGAGCCCTTTAGATTTGTCATGAATCATAATATTTATCAGAATTTCTTTGTCTTTCACAATTCATTATCATTACAATAATGCTATAACTGTGTATGTTATTCTTCTGGTTTTGCTTACTTCACTTTGCATCAGCTCGTATACATCTTCTTAGGTTCTTCTGAAACCATCTTCTTTATCATTTCTTACAGTACAATAGTATTCCATAATAATCATATACAATAACTTGTTTAGACATTCTCCAATTGATGGGCATTCCCTCAATTTCTAATTCTTTGCCACCATAAAACAAAGCTACCACATACATACAAGTCCTCTTTTTTTCAGAACTAGTAGTGATATTGCTGGGGGAAAAGGTATGAACAATTTTATTGTCTTTTGGGCATAGTTCCAAATTGTTCTCCAGAATGGTTGGATCAGTTCACAACTCTACCAACAGTGCATTAGTATACCCATTTTTCCACATCCCCTCCAGCATTTGTCATTTATTTTTCTGTCATATTAGCCAATCTAGTTGGTGGTATTTCAGACTTTCTTTTATTGGCATTTCTCTAATCATTAGTGATTTAGATAATTTTTTTAATATAATTATTGATAGCTTTGTTGTCTTCTTCTGAAAACTTCTTATCCTTTGACCATTTACAATCAGGGATTGGATCTTAATTTCATAAATCTGGCTCAGTTCCCAATATATTGCTTATGATATCACTTTATGTCTAAATCATGTAGCCATTTTGCACTTATCTTGATATAGGGTTTAAGATGTTGGTCTTTGCCTACTTTCTGCCAGACTGCTTTCAGTTTTTCCAGTAGTTTCTGTCAGTGAGTTTTTATCCCAATAGCTGGTATATTTGAGTTTATAAAACACTTAAGTTATTGGGCATATTTACTTCTGTATATTGTGTGCCTAATCTGTTCCATTGATGGAGCAGTGGATAGAGTGCTGGGACTGGAGTCAGAAAGACTGAGTACAAATCTGGCGTCAGACACTTAGTAACTGTGTGACCTTGGGCAAATCACTCAGCCTCTGTTTGCCTCAGTTTCCTCACCTGTAAAATGAGGATAATGATTGAACCTATCTCCCAAGGTTGTTGTGAAGATTAAATAACAATCATAAAGCATTTAGCGTAGTGTTTGGCACGTGGTTACGTATACACACACACACACACACACACACACACACACACACAGTTGTTGTCAGATTGTTTTGATGGCTACCATTTTGTAGTGTAGTTTGAGCTCTGCTATCGCCTGGTCCCCTTCCTCCCCACACTGGTTCCCTTAATAGTCTCCAGATGAATTTTGTTACTATTTTTTTTAACTTTATAAAGTAATTATTTGATAATTTGAGTGATGTGGCACTGAATAAGTAAATTATTTTAATTACTATTGTCATGTTTATCATATTGACTTGGCCTACCCATAAGGAATTAATATTTCTCCAATTATTTAGATGTCTTTATTTGTGTGAAGAATGTTTTATAATTGTGTTCATACATTTTCTGGGTATATTTTGGCAGGTAAATTCTCAAGCATTTTAAACTGTTTGCAATCATTTTAAATGGAATTTCTCTTTCTGTCTCTTCCTGGTGGATTTCATTTATAATATATAGAAATGCTGATGATTTGTGTGGGTTTATTTGATATCCTTTGACTTTGGTAATACTGTTAATCCTTTCAACTTGTGTTTTAGTGGATTCTCTAAGATTGTCTGAGTATACCAACATATCGTCTGCAAAGGGTGATAGTTTTGTTTCCTCATTGCTTATCCTTATTCCCTCAGTTTCTTTTTCTTGTCATTGCTGTAAGCTAGCATTTCTAGTACAATATTGAATAATAATGATGGTAGCGTACATTCTTGCTTTTGTCTTATTGGAAAGTCTCCTCGTTTATCCCCATTAAAGATATTGCTTGGTTTTGGTTTTGGATAGATACTGCTTATTTTTTAGAAAGTAGTTACAAAGTACAATAAAACCTTACTTAGCTAGAATACAGGTAGAATTCAGTTTTCTGGAATCTGTGGGTTTCTGAAATTCATAACAGGCTACTTTTACAATCTCCCAATTGTTCCCCTTGCCTCTAGCTTCTTTGTTCAGCTGTCCAACCATGAGTGACCTTTCAAAGTAATTATTTTTAAAGAGGTTTAATCATTATTTTTGAGACTGAGACTTTCTGTCTTGCCCAGGCCAGAAGTAAAGGCCATTCATTGGCTCACCTCTCCTATTTGTAGACACTGAAGACTTAACCTGTTCCTTCTTCTAACTGGGCTGGTTCACCCCTCTTTAGGCAGCTTGATGGTTCCTTCTTTCTCTACTCCCAGGGGCTCTCCATATTTGGCCAGGCTTCATGGGAATACTAGATTAGTGTTAGTCCTACTACAGCTTGGATCTCTTTAAGTTCAAGCAGTCTAATAGCCTCACCCTCTCTGGTAACAAGAATCATAAACAAGTGCCACCATACCCGATCTTAAGTGTCTTTCCATTCCCTACACTATAAAATATATACTGCTTAGCCTAAAATTTAGGGCCCTCCAGAGTGTGATGTTTAAAAAGGTTCAAGTGACATAGTTTCTGGGTAATTTAATAATTTTATTAATAAGGCCAGCAGGTTATGAATAAATGGATGGTAATTTGGTGATCCCTCTTAGGCCAGAGATGATCATGGCGAGGGACTCACAATTTATATACCCTTCAAAACGGTTGGTTGTCCATCAAACAGCAATCAAATCTAATTGGTTAACTGATTGGAGGTGGGCTATGTTAAAATGAAGGGCTGAGTATCTTTATAGTTAAGGAAAGTATCTCTATACCAGACTTTCCATAGCTTTACGCTATCAGTTCAAAGAATATAAACCCCCGCCTAAGCCAGTGTAGAGCACAGTGGGTTTACTCACCCTAGATTAAATTCCTTGCAAAGTTGGGTGGGATCTGACTCAGCAAAGGAGAGTCAATTCAATCTCATTGTCATTATCATTGCCCTTTAAGAAAATGAAACTTTTAAAAATGAAGTTAGAAAAGGAGGAGAGCCTCTGAATCTCCCCAAGATATTGGTTATTAATAATCATTTCTCACAACTGCATAACTTAAGACCACCTCCCCAGCTCTTGTCCACCTATCTCTTCTTCATTGTCACTTCTATTTTTCTTCCTACTCTCTCCACTCTTTCATGTATGCTTTATATCTGTTAAATTGTACTATACTATTTCCCCAATTATAGCCTTCCTTTTCTTGCCTCTGGGAATTTGTGCATATTGTCTCCTGTGCTTAAAATAATCTCTTGTCATACCCTTATCTGGTGAATTTCTTTCCTTCCTTTGAAACCCAAATTAAATTCCTTCTTTCCCATAATGCCTTCCCTTATTTTACCACTCTCCTCCATTAGTGAAAGGTGATCCCTCCTTTAATAGTTCTTCGATACCTTTCCTATTCCCAGTGCACATCTCATTCTAACTTGTTTTATACTTATTTGTGTTCATATCTTATACTTGCATTAGATTATAAATCCATTTAGGGCAATGTCGATACTGTATCTCTAGTCCTTAGCGCAGTAGCTGAATTGAATATGTTGAAGGCGTTTGAAGAACAAAAATCTGCTCGAAGGGAAGAAGCAAGCAAAAAAATTCCAACAGTAAACAGACACAATTAAGAAGAACTGAAGGTTATATGAAACATGTTGTGATTATTCAGCTTTTTGCACAGAAAGAAGATTCTCATTGGTTGGCAATATCTATAAAAGGTCAGGCTTTTCACTTGAAAGCTAAGAACTGTCAGTGGTGGTGGTGGGGGGAATAGTACGATACGGGAAAGGACTGAGAAACAATTTGGAAAAGAGCAGCTACCACTGACATTTGGAGCAATGGTTAGAAGTGATGACATTGGAAGGGAGAAGCACATAATATCACTGGGGGAAAGAAGTGACACAGAAGAAAAGTAAAGAGAATAAGAGGGATAATTGCCAAAAATAGTGGTGGTGATGAGATTCAATAAGGTGGTCTAGGAGAAGAGGGTTATTTCAAGTACCGCTTAAAGCCACTTTAAGAGACAATGGCATTCAAGTAGGCTGGTCAACTTGTCAAAGAAATACCCCAACTAACAGGGCCCCACCTCCCCTTCCACCATCCCCTCCTGCCAGGGCTGAACAATAGAATAGTGATAATACTCAAAACTCTGAACTACCTCATGTCTCAACCCCGGCCTACTTGTCTCTGGTTATCTCATCTCCTGCCCACAGCAGGTTTTACCCTATAAGAATCCCTAGCCTCTCCTGGCTAGTGGACATCTCCTTCAGGGGGTGTTCCCCTTAAGCAGGTGTCTCTCAAGGAACTGTCTCCCTGAAGCAGCCTTCTTCCTTTGGTGGGGGGGGAATCTTCCTTGGCGGGCTGCCTCCTTAGGGGGCTGCCATGCCCCCCCACTTTACACTGGGGTCTCCCTTAAGCTGCAACTCCCTTTAGGGGCAAAGGACCCTATTTGTTGTGTTATGTTATCCACAGTAAATGACTTTACTTGATTTGGAGACAACTTGAGTGAATTCTTTCAAGATGACCTCATACCCCAATATTTTGGGGTACCCCTGAACCTCAACAACGGCAACAAGAATGGAAAAAAAAAGTTAGTGTTCTAACATGGGAAAATCATAGCCATACTAGTTTTACATTTTGGATCAAATAGCCACCTTCTCTGAACATCAGCAGCCCTTCATAGCATAAGCCATCCCTGTTATGTACTCATATAAGGTGGTAATGACCACCTATGAAGGGCTTTAAAAGCCAAAAGGAAGATTTTAATTTTGACCCTGGGAGCCACCATAGTTATTGAATAGGGAAAGGTGACATGAGATCAGTTTGTTGGCTGAGTGGTCTGGAGCGTGGAGAGATTTGAGGCAGGAAGATGAACTAGAAGGCAATAGCAATAGGTAAGCATGAGGTGATCAGGGCTAGCATCAGGGTGTTGCCAGTATCAAACAACAGAAAGGGGCATATATTAGAGATATTGTAAAGTTGAATTGAAAGGACTTGACAACAGATTTGATATGGTAGAGGATGAGACAAAGCAAGGAGTTGAGGATGACACCTAGGTTGTAAGTCTAGATGACTTGGAGGAAGAGAAATAACAGGGGAATTAAGAATAGGGGAGGATGTAGAGTTGGGTGGAGAAAATGAGCTCAGTGTGGGACATGATGAGTTTCAGATGACTGAAAGACAACCAGTTTATAATATCTAAGAGACAGATGGAGATGAAAAGCTGGTGGTCAAGAGAGAGGTTAGGCCTGTATAAATAGATCTGAGACCATCCTCATAAAAATGATAATTGAATTGATGGAAGGTGATGAGATCAGCAAGAGAAATTGTATAGAGGCAGAAGAGGACAAAGGACAGAGCCTGGGGGTTGGAGGGGGTGGGGTGGGGAATCCATGTTTAGTGGGCATGATCTAGATGAAGATCCAGCAAAGACTGAGAAGGAGCAGTAATGGTAATACTGGTAGGAGGAGAACCAGGAGAGAGCAGCATCACAAAAACTTAGAAGAGAAGTTCAAGGAGAAGGGAATCATTAATAGTGTCGAAGACTACAGAAAGTTCAAAAAGGATAAATATTGAGAAAAGACCATAAGATTTGACAAAAAAAGAAATCACTGCCAACTTTGGATAAAGCAAGAATCGATTTTTTTCTCTGGGCAACCCATATCACTTTGGTTAGCTCTAATTTTTAGTAATTCCAGCCTTTCCCTCTCCTTCTCCCCTTACCACCGAGTAACTTCTACCCTTTGCTTTTAGTCCTGCCCCCAGTGCCCAAATACAACAAATTCTTCCACATTACAATCTGGTAAATTTGTAGATTATAATTTTCAGAATATGTTAGCACACTAACTTGTAATTGTCTTGTAAAAATGCTGTGAGGGCTAGGGAAGGGATTATGATTCATATTTTTGCATATGATAAAACCTAGACTGGGAGGAGTAAAGTGACTTGCCTGAGGTAGCATAGCAAACATTTGCATATATGTACCTTTACTTAGTCTGCTAGTTCAACAAAACTGGTAACTTTCTCTGCTCAAAGTAATTGTCCACTTCTGACTTAGAACAGCATTGTTCTCAAATGTGGTATGAAGCAGATATGTAGTGAGTTTGAGAGGGATGAAGGGACTTTTAAAAAGATTATAGTTTAAAATTAATGTGCCACTCAAATTGGATATCTGAACAAGCATCATAAAAGTAATTGATACTTAACAGAGTTAAGTTCTATCAGGTGCTCATCAGTTAGATGGAGTTAGTAATAATCAGGTGAAGCCATTGGCTGTGTGAAGGCAAGACACTTAACCTAGCGCTCTAGGCAATTCCCTAAGACTCTCAATTGCTGAGGAGGTACTGACCTGCCTTGGTAGAGGGAGTTTTACGTATCTGTGAGCTCTCGACTATCTCTATTATCCATGCATCTGAGACCTGGAGGTGTCTTATGCTGTCATCAACATAAGTATCTAACTAGTATGCACAGGGAAAGTAAAATATTTCTCCATTCCTGGATAGTTTTAAACTTTCTCAATAAGTTGACTTAAGTCAATGAGTTGACTTAAAAGTTTAATAAACTTGCTTTCTAACTCTTTCTTCAGATGACCACTTTTGTTGCCTTAAGGCAGTTTTGAACCCCACTCTCATTTCAGTCACTGCTGTAACCTGGCTGTACTGCCCCAACCTTGTCAAGTCCTGAAATAAATCAAAGCATGAGTTGAAGAATAACTTGTCTTTAACTGAGAAAACAAGTTAGCAATCTGCCACCATGAGGGATGTCCAATAGATTTCCTAAACAAAGAGACCCAAGAAGAAGTTTTTTTTTCTACCTTTGGAGGAGAAGGGTAGATGGATGAGGTAGCAAGGCCTGGTCATGAGACCCAGTGGCCCCGGCAGTCTGGCCAAGGAAACCACTTCACTCTGGCTGTTTTGCCCTTCATGCATGAATCCCAATAGAAGGTGGCAAGGACACTAGAAGCTGAGAGCCAGCCTGAGCTGGGCTCCCCACAAGGCAACATCCCTGGGTCTGGGAGTCCTAGGGTGTGATTCAGGTCAACCTAAACAAGAGTAAATATCTTAAGAGTAGAAATGTAGGGACATTACTGAAATTCTGACATTGTAAGGATCATTTAAGGGAGTGGTAGTCCATATTACTTTTGGTATTGACAGTTTGTCATTATATTAACAATTTTTTCTGTCAACCTCTATTCCCATGTTTTTAGGCAGCTGAAAATTTTTTAGCATTCAACAACTAACTATTCACCACTTGGTTAATGTTCATTTTTATTGAGGGCATAAGCTATTTAAGAACAAATTTATTGTTGAGGTTGTGCAGTCATGAGTGACTCTATATTGACTTCATGTGGCCCCATGGACTTTGTGCATGGGGTTTTCATGGCAAAGATAATGGAGTGTATCCCCATTTCACAGATGAAGATCTAAGGTAAATAAGAGTTAATGACTTACCCAGGGTCACACAGTAGTGTCTGAGATCAGATTTGAACTCAGATAGATATTCCTGGCTTCAGTCCCCTTGCTCCATTCACTGGACCACTTAGCTACCCTTTGTTCTTTTGAGAA
>NW_023494427.1:0-25720 GCF_011100635.1 Trichosurus vulpecula
ATTTTTTATAAGTTTTTGGAGGGACTCGGGTACTGAGCTCACTCTAGTCCCTGCTTACCAGCCACCATCTTGGCTCCCCTCCCCCCCGACACAAGATAATTTTGTTGCTACTGTGTTAAACTAAATATTACACTTAAACTATGTAACAATTCATGGTTCATATACAGTTTTCTTTTTTGTTCTGTGTATATTGAAACATTTGTTTTTTATTGATTTTTATTGATACATAATAAAAATAACTTTTTCAATTGAATGGTGGTGGATGTGGTCTTTCATGGTTGAGGAGAACCAAAATGACGTTGCCACGCGGGGTCAAGGTATAGTGTGTCTGACTATGCCTGATCAGACCAAAACGAGCTTGAAGGCTCTACCACGGGTAAGGCACGAAAAGTCCATATGAACATTTGGGATGGAGATGTCTCTGAATTTGTGCATCTCACATTTCTTTTGAGCTGTTTCAATTCTGCTTTGCACATAAAACACAACATTTTCTTTGATGAGGACACACCATGCTGGGCAGTCCTGTGCCAGTGTCTCCCATGTCATAAATCAGTTTCAAAGTTCTTAAGAGAGACCTTGAGAATGACCTTGTATTGCTTTTTCTGGCTGCCATGTGAGCACTTGCTCTGTGTGAGTTCTGTAAGATAGTCTTTTAGGCAAATATATGTTTGGCATTAGAATAACATGGCCAAACCATCGCAGTTGCGCTCTGCAGTAGAGTTTGAATGCTTGGCAGTTTAGCTCGAGAAAGGACCTCAGTCTCTGGTATCTCATCCTACCAGGTGATCTTCGGAATCCACCTAAGACAATTCAAGTGGAGGCAATTCAGCCTCCCGGCATGGTTCTGGTAGACTGTCCAGGTTCACAGACCTTCAGCTTGGCAGGCAGCCTAATACCTCTTCTCTCCCACACTTTCCTTCAGAGTCTCCCAGACTAGCTAGCTCTGGGAATGTGTGTATCAACATCATCATCTATGTGGACATCCCTGGAAAGCACATTGCCAAGGTAAGTGAACTTATTCGTAGCATGCAAAATTTCTCCATTGGTTGTAACCAATGGTTCCATGTATGGTAGTGGAGAACTTCTGTTTTCTTGGTGTTGTTTGTCAGGCCAAAATTAGCACAAGCAGCAGAGAACTGACCATACTTTGTTGCATCTTATCCTCAGAGGCTCCATTGAGGACACAAGCACCTGGGAACAAAAACGGCATGCACCAGCTCTCCCTCCTTTTTAGTCTTGGTTTGTAGCCTTTATAAGTTAAATAATTTGCTGTCAGTGTGGTAAATGCTGTTTTCATCCTTGTTGAAGGCATATGACAACATCACTGAAAACATCATGTTAGAAAGCATGGGAGCAAGCACACAGCTCGGCATCACTCCACTGGTGACTGGAAAGTGTGAGAACACCATTCATTATCCACAACTTGTGCAAGCTTGCAGTTGTGGAAAATCATTTAATCTCTCCAGGCTTCTGTTTTTCATCTAGAAAATGAGCATACAGTTCCATATGATCTCCAAGTTCTCATTCAGATCTAGATCAATCAAGCAGTCAACAAGCATTTGTTAGGTGACTAATAATATGTTCCAGGCACCGTATTGGGATTGGGAATACAAATGCTCTTCAGTGAATAGAACTACACAAGCTTGTAGCATTTTTCTTTCTCTAGGTTTCTCTTTCCTTTCTTTTTCTCTTTCTTCTTTTTCTTCTTCCTCTCCTTCCTTTCCTTTCCTTTCCTTCCTTCCTTCCTTCCTTCCTTCCTTCCTTCCTTCCTTCCTTCCTTCCTTCCTTCCTTCCTTCCTTCCTTCCTTTCTTCCTTCCTTCCTTCCTTCTGTCTCTTCCTTCCTTCTTTCTTCTTTTCTTCCTTCCTTTTTCCTTCCTTCTTTCTTCTTTTTCTTTCTTTCTTTCTCTCTTTCTTTCTCTCCCTCTCTCTCTTTCTTTCTTCCTCCTTTCTCCTTCTTTACTTTCCCTCCTTCCTTTCTTTTCTTTCTTTCTTTCTGTCTTCCTTCTGTCTTCCTCCCTTCCTTCCTTCCTTTCTTTTTCTTTCTTTCCTTCCTTCCCACCTTTCACCTTCTTTCCTTTCCCTCCTTCCTTCCTTCCTTCCTTCCTTCCTTCCTTCCTTTCTTTCTTTCTTTCTTTCTTTCTTTCTTTCTTTCTTTCTCTCTTCTTCCTTCCTTTCTTTCTTTCTTTCTTTCTTTCTTTCTTTCTTTCTTTCTTTCTTTCTTTCTCTCTCTCTCTTCTTCCTTCCTTCCTTCTTTCCTTCCTTCCTTCCTTCCTTCCTCCCTCCCTTTCTTTCTTTCTTTCTTTCTTTCTTTCTTTCTTTCTTTCTTTCTTTCTTTCTTTCCCAAATAGCCCCTGGCTATCTGAAATCAAGTCAAATAGCATTTAGATCTAGAAGAGGAAACTGAGGACTATAGAAGTCCTGGTCCTGTAGCTACTCAGTGGCAGAACCCAGATTCCTGACCAAATCATCTTTTAGAGGAAAAAGCTCTGGATTCGGAGTCAAAAGAATTGGATTAGAGTCTAAGTGATTTGGAGTGACACCACTTTTCTGGGTCTCGGTTTCCTCCTCTGTAAAACAAGGGGTTGAAACCTTTCCTACTAATATTTGGGTTAGACTTTTATTTTTAAACAAACCATAAGAAAAACAGATTAGAAAATCATCTGGAGCCCTTTGGGATCGCTGCTGACATACAAGCTAGAACGGTGTGAAATATGGAGTGGTATGTTTCTTTAGTAATTATTTTCACTAAGGACAGACCTGAGCAGGCAGAGAGACCAGGCAGAGAAGCAAAGACCCAATGTGATTTGGAAATGGGGAAAGCACAAGCAAGTCCATCTCCAGGGGTGAGTAAACACAGCTCAAGATTGGACTTCACTCTGCTGGGGCCCTGTTTTTTCACACCTTCACCAGGACTAGGTGTGGAGCCACTGTAAAGTGTGGTCTTGCTTACTGACCCACTGAAGGGAGCTGTCAAGGGGCCCTCCAGGAAAACCAAAGGCTTTAGCTATGAGGCCAGCTTTGAGGGGCTGTGTGAGGGAGTGTTAGGTAATCAGAGAAAGATAATGAATGGGGCCTCGTGGAATGAATGCTAGGCTAGGGGAAGCCTTGATAAAAACCGCCTGCTCAGCATTTAACCAGTTGAGAAGGATGGAAAGGAAATGCCACCAGTTTGGGGCAAGAGGGAAGATTCTTAGGGATTTCTCAGTTCTGCCTTTGCTTTCCTGGGCTGCTGAATTTGTGGTCCTTTGGGTGAATGGGACCTTCCAGAATTCTAATATCCTCTGGACAGAAATCTCTTGTGCAATATTTCTGTGTTTTTTTTTTTGCATGAATTTATCTTCTACTGTTACATTAAGGAAATCATCCCAAATTCCTTGCATACTTTTCATTCCCAAAGAAGCCAAGGCACCAGATAATGAGCAGTGATTTCCATGCTGACTCTGGTGTCAGCGTTATTGGGTGTCCTTAGGAAGCTTGACCATTGCTGCTGATAAAAGCAGTTAGACATAGTGTGTATATACGTGTAGGGGGTAGAATCTTTGAGCTAGGTTATTAGTCAGTCAGCCAGTCAACAACCTGAAGAAGAAAATGGCAAACAAGTCCAGTATCTTTGCCAAGAATACCCCAAATGGGACCATGAAAAGTCAGACATGACTGAAAAATGAACAACAATGGTTAACAGCTAGACTCTCATAGGATATTAAAGCTGGAAGGGAATTTTGAAAGTTTTACTTCCAATCTCACTGGTCAGAGGGGAAACTGAGGCCCAGAAAGGAGAAGGGACTTGTTCAGGTCACACAAATTAATAGCTGAGCCAGGAGGAGGCAGATTGTTCATTCCCAACCTTTGCAAGGCTTGTGGGCAATCTCTGACTGACCAGTGTGGCTAACCACAAAGATTTCTCATAATTCAGGGGTGTTTCCAGGAGAGCTTGGTTGGGGGTAGACAAATTTTTATTTCTCATTACTCCTCGCTTCCTTCTCTCCAAGAATCCTAAACTAATGGTAAATTGGACAAATCTCCCTCTAGGCTTAGCAGCTATGGAGAAGGGGAAGGAGACAGGATGCTACTATCTCCCCAGGTATATTGAGAGGATTCCAAAGATAACCATCAACCTAGTCCCATCTTTCAGGCATATTTTTCAATCACTGACACCTAATCTAACCCCTGCTTTCTGGCAATGCTGTCCCTGAACCATCTTGAACAGATAGTTGAGTTGTCTACCCTCTCCTTCAAAATGTTCATGGAGAGATTCCATGGTGTCTCTTATACTGCCTCTCAGGGTCATTAGAGAAAGTATATTGAGACCAGATGACATTTCAAAATACGCTCTCCTCCCTTTTAAAACCAGTGCCTATGAACATAATGATTTCTGATGCTGCTGGGAAAGAAATAACCCTTTAAATGAATGACCAAGGTGAGCCTGTTTTCCATAATAACCTTCCCCAAATTCAGTTTCTCACTTTCGTTTCCTCACCCATTTCCTGTTTTCTAAATTTATTTTGCTGGAGAATGAATGGAGGGGCCCCATCCCTCGTGGGCTCCCGGCCTTTAGCAGCCAACATTACACTTTGAGCAAGTGTTAAGTGAGTTTCTAGCACGGGCCTCCTTAGATTACAGTACTTATAGACTGTTTGTTGTCTAGTGAAGGCCTCGGGTTAAGAGGCCTTCGCTTAAATTCCTGAGAGGCTACCCGGTGCTTGAGAGGGGTCTCTGAGCTGGAACTGGAGTAGAAGGGTTCTAAAGAGGAGATGGAGGAGTTTCTTGTAAGCTTTTGTGCTTCCCGTAGTCATTGGCCAAAGGACCTGACCATTTCTTAGAGTGCATGCCCTCAGTAAATCCTTAGTGTTGCTTAAAGATCCTTGTATTGGAAAGCGCTCTGGGCTAGGACTTAGGCTCCCAGCTGTGGGTATTGATCTTGGGCAAATCTTTTCTCTGAGACTCAGTTTCCTCATCTGGAAAGTGAAAGACTTGGGTTAGACTCTCTCTAAAACCCCAATCTTCCAGCGCCGGGAAGCATGGTATAGTGTAGAAATTCTTAACTTTTTTTGTGCAGTATGTTAAAGTTTATGGATTTCTTTGCAGAATCATATCTTTAAATGCTTAAAATAAAATACACAGGATCGCAAAAAAAAAATCAGTCATATGGAAATATAGTTACCATAATGTTTAAAAAAAAACCAGACTCTCAGGTGCCAGCTTAACCACCCCTAGTAGTGGAAAGAGAACTGGTCTCAGAGTCAGAAGAGCCAGTCCCAAATCAGACACCGATTGGAAAAAAATAGCACTCAGCCTCAGCTTCCCCTTCTGTGAAATGGGAATAATAAATTGAGGGTCAAGCCTTAATAGCTATAATCATTATCAGAGAGGCAGTATGGCATAGTGGGTAGGGAGCGGGCTTCAGGGTTAGGAAGATCTGGGTTCAGGTCCTGCCCCTGACATAGACTGGTTATGTGGCCCTAGGCAAATCTCTTAAATTCTCAGAGTTCCAGACAACTCTTTAAGACTACAAATTGAACAACTGTTGCTGCTCTCTATTTGTAGAGGAGGTTTTCACATTGGGAGTTGCCCATATATAATGAAAATACAGAGAGAATGATTTTTACATACGTACATACATAAATACGCTTATCTACACAGACATATACATATATATATACACACATGTACACACATACAGATATGCATTTATACACACACCTATGTATACACATATATATGTATATATATTTGTGCCTAATGGTAGCCGTCTCTTGAGCATGTGTATTTAGGGGAAGAGAAGGTAAAAAAAGGCATTAAAAGAGACCCAAAAGGAGAAGAAAAAGATCACTTTCTCTCTTTGGGTTGTTGTGAGGGGCAAACATAGATAATAACTGTGAGCCACCATTTCTATTCAATCTTGGAAATGGGAGTAGGACAATTGGTTGGGAAAACATTTTAGTTTTTCATTTAATCATTTCAACATGATTTCCTTCTACATGCTCCTAAACTCTGTCCATTTAATTGTGAGGAAAGATAAGCCCCTGATTAAAGCCTGTCCTCCTTTTCTTGAAAGGCCACACAGCGCTTTAGCACTCCCGAAAGAATCAGGATTGGATTGTGCTAAATTGTCTCCTTTATCTCTCTCTGTTTTCAGCAAACCCATCATTCTCTCTGACTAAGAAGGCCTGGCCCACCTATCCCCCTAGCCCCCACCAAGACTCCCAGGGAGTCCTAGGTCGGTCCCAGAGGCTTTCAGGTAAACACACTTGAAGCTCTTAGCAGGTAGCTGATAATAGAAGGGCTTTCTCATATCAATTTAAAACGGTGGCCAGTCCAAGACTTGAGGCTCAGCCCCTTCTTTTTGGGTATTCAAGTGTGTGAGTGGGATTAAAACCTTAATAGGGGCTGACAAGCCAGCAGTAGACTATAAATAGGGTTGAGCAGCCCTCCTTGAGGGTAGTCGAGTGCTGGTTTATTTAAGGTGATAATACAGCTAATCACAGAAAGACTACTGAGTTGATGCTCTAGCTTGAAGTGCCTGGATTTTGGAGGATGGGGTTGAAGAGAAGAATCTTGCGTTCTTTTTAGAAGTTAAAGTGAAAAAAACGAAACAAAATAAAGCCAGCCCAGAGCTCTAAACTGTTTCTCCGTGCCTGAAATCAGTTTCTCTGGTTACAGTGTACATTTTCCCTCAATAGGGAGCCCAGTGTAGGTTATCCATGGTCTTCATTTCTACAGTACTGGTTTGGTGAATAAAGTCCTTTGACATTTACTATTTCCTAACCCTTTAATGCTCTGGCCTTCCTTTTTCACTGACCTCATCCTTTTCTGGGAAATTGGGGTTAGGGATCATCTCTTTGTGCTCCTCAAATTTGATCATGGGAAAGTAAAGAATGCAGAACCAGGAAGGACCCTAGAGATCATGTCTTTCAGACCCCTTGTCTTATATAGGACAGAGCTGAGGCCCACGGAGGGGAGAAGATGTATGGTCCAATTGTCCAATTTAACAGAAGAGGACATCAAAGTCTGGAGGTTCTTAACTTTTTTGTGTGTCTTGGACCCCGCTGGCAGTCTGGTAAAGCCTATGGACTCCTTCTCAGAGTCACAGACTTAAATGCAACAGATAAAATACATGGGATGACAGATAGTTATTGAAACACAGTTATTAAAATTTAAAAAAAATAAAAGATGAAGTGACATGTCTGAGGTTCACAGGTAGTTAAGTGACAGAATCAGGATTTGAACTCAGATTCTCTGACCTCTAGTACTTCAGGCTGACAAAGCCTCTCAGCACAGTATAGTGAGGGGATTGTTGGTATTGTTTTTGCTATTGTGTTTATCTTTCGTTCTCGAAGAGGATCATGACAGCGGGGAGATGATGACATGACTTGCAGTTGACTTTGATTTGAGTGAGGGAGGGCTGTGCAAGGTCACCAGCCTTACTTTCTCCTACAGAGCCCTCTGGGTCCAGTGGCAAGATATAAATCAGGATGACTGGAGATGGCCCCATAGTGACAAGAACATTGGACTGGAGGGTCTAGAGACTGGAGTTCTAGACCCAGTTCAGCTATTTATGACTTATGTGACCTTAGGAAGGTGACTTTTCATTTTTGAATCTTACATTCTTCATTTGTTGGGGCAAAACTAGATAAGTCCCTCTAGCTCTAGCTGCTATGGAAGTTTCACAAGTCATGGGTTTATTGTAGCCCGGTGACTGTGCAGACAACTGCCTGCTTAGGGAAACATTCGAAATTAGTGAAGAAGGTGGATCATTGTAAGACAAGTGGTGGTGAAAGGACCTGCTTCTGGCAATTACATAGTGAAAGGAAATAACACGGAAGATGAAAAACAAAACTAACCTTATAGAAGTTGATTTCTGTGATTCCCTTGTCTTCCTTTTTTGGACAGTTCACATGATTTAATGGGAGCAGCTAACATTATTAATTGTTAACATTTATGTAGTTCTTAGTGCATAATATGTATTATGCTAAGCACTTCACAATTACCTCATTTAATCCTCACAATGACCCCAGGAGTTAGGTGCTATTACTATTCTCGTTTTATAATGAGGAAACTGAGGCAGAGGTTAAGTGACTTGCCCAAGATCACACAGCTAGTAAGTGTCTGAGGCCTGGATTTGAACTCAGGTCTTCCTGACTCCAGGCCCAGCTCTCTATCCAGTGCATCAACCAGCTGTAGGAAAGCAGCTTTTTGTCCTTTGCATCTTATCTTACACAGTTGCCTGGGAGGCACTGAGAGGTTGACTGAGGGTCGACAGGACCTTACCAGGATCACTCTGGCCAGAAGTACAACTCAGAAATTCTGTAATTTGGCAGCTAGGCTCTACCCATTGGGCTAATAACTGGCCTATAGTGGATGCATTTGAGTTCTCTGGTGTGTCAGGCTAGTGATGGCACCTCCATTTCCCACCCCCTCCCCCATTCTCCCACTCCCAAGAAGTATCTGAAGGTCACTTCTACGGTCAAAGAGCATGTGATTACTTAATCAGGACTGGACTTGGAAGAAGCCTTTTCTTTCTTTGAAAACACTTCCAGGACTCTCCAGACTGCTGGATTCTTGGGACTCAGACCCTGCCCATACTGCCTCTGGGTTATTTTGATTGAGACTCAGCATGTAGGTAACAAAGGGAGGAAAGACTTTTCCTCTGAAATCCAGTGAATAATAGGTCATTCCATTTTCTTTGGGCTGAAACATAAGGGCAGACTTGGGGAGGGAGGGGGCAGTTAGAAGAGAACAGACCCACTCCTCTGAGTTTGTCCAAGGTTGGAGTTGACTGGAAATGGTGAGTTTTTATCTGCTGGCAGCCAACGTGAGCTGGGCACAGCAGCGGCAGCAAGCTTCGGGGAAAGTAAGAAGCTGTTTGTTGGCTGGTATTATTTATGGCGCAGCTGCCTGTAGTGAGGGCCTTGTACCTACCCTCGACACACAACTGCCGCTTTCAGACTTTACAATCCCTGAAGGTATTTGTGTATAAAAGAGACCCTGTCACGTTTATGCATGCTTGATTTATTCGATATCATTCCTTATCCTTTTCTTTGGAAGGCTCAGAAGTGAAACATTTTGGGGGCACCGAATCTTACTTTTTCATTGGCGTTAAAAGAGGGGGATAGGATCCTTTGTCCCATTGAAAACTTTGTTGGCCATAGTCTTGGGGTTTCATAGAAATAGCCCTGATTTGGGAGTCTAAGCCTGGCTCTTCTGCCTACTCCCTGTTTGATCTTCAGCATTTAGTCAAAGTTTTAAGGTTTTCAAAGCACTTTACTAATGTTATCTCATTTGGTCCTTACAACAACTCTGGATAACAGTAGGTGCCATTATTTTCCACATTTAGTAGATGACAAAGCTGAGGCAGCCAGAGGTTAAGTGACTTGCCCAGGGTCACACATCTAGTAAGTGTCTGAGGCTGGTCTTCCTGATTCTGAGTCCAGCTGTCTAGCTGCTTCATTAATAGCAAGATGTCCTTTTTTTTTTCCTCTGGGCTGCAAGAGATCTCTCTGTAAAATGAAGGGATTGGTCTCTCAGTGGCTTGAGCGTTCTATGACTTTATCCGTTTCTCTTTTGTTCCTTGCTTGGGATAGGAATCCTTAATCTTTTTTGTTGTCATAGACATCTTTAGAAGTTGGGTGAAACCCTTTCTCAGAATCATGTTGTTAAAGGAATAAAATAAAATGTCAGATTACAAAGCAAACTAATTCTTTTGCAATACAGAGATCAAAATAGAAATGAAGCAAAGCAAATTTATGAATCTCAGGTTAAGAACCTTTTTTCTATGACAAGGGTAAAGTAAGTTTAAAAAACTGGTTTAAAAAGTCCAAAAGCTGAAATCCTCACATTTTATATTATAATTATTACATATTCTTATAACATATTTATCATAACCTATTTTATTATATTGTGTTTACTATAATACATATTTTTAAAAAATCAACTTTGGAGCAGAGAAGGAAAGGCTTTTTTTCTCCTAGTAGTTGCATGTTTCTTGGGAATCATCATACTGGTAACTACCTTTGGCCCATCATTCGGCTTCAAAAATATTAAAAGTTGGTTAATTTATTGCATTTTCTTGCACTTATTCTGCCATTCATTTTTTCCTATAGGAATTTTTCTTTCTTTCTTTTCATTTTATTAGGTTAATAAAACTTGTTTTTTAAGCTTTCGGGAAGGGGGGTTCCCTGGGGTGCAATTATCTTGGATGTCAAATTCATCAGGTACCTAATGGAAGGACTTTGGAGGTCTCCAATGCATCTGTACCTGCAGTTCTTGGTGTCTCATAAAGGTATCGGCTTTGGTTACATTGTATATTTTGTCTGTCGGTTTCCCCAATTTCTCCAGCCAGATCGGCAGCTTTTCAGATTTTATATTCGGTTTACAACGCCGAATTTCTCTCCCTCCACCCCCTTCCTCACTCGCTGACTCCCTGAAATAAAATGAAGTTTCTGTAATAACATGAACTAGAAACTTGTGGATAGGAGATTTTTAGAACATTTTAGCAAAGGGACGTTGGTGGGAAATGCCTTCGCTCTCATTAGAGAGAAGGCTATGGGCTGGTGGGTAAAAAAGACATAGTTGGCTATTTTAAATGGGAAGTAGGGCTGAAAAAAGTCTTTCTCTTTCAACTCTCCCCCCAAGTGGAGAGTGGGTCAAATACTTTTTTCGGGTTGGTGGTGGTGACAGTGAAGAATGGGTTATGTCTGCCTGTGGTGGTGGGGTTTGTGTGTGGGGGGTCAGCTTGCTCACAGGAGGCAGTCAGCCTCTCCCCTTTCCTGAACATCTTTCCCTCCTTACCAGGGGCTCTCTCACCTTCCCTGCATATGTACATTATGGATGTTCAAGGTTTAGCCCATCAAAGGCTTGAGACATAAGCTATTCAGGTCTTCAGGAGAGACATGATTTTGGAGTCTGTCAATAAACATTTATTATGTGCCAAGAATTGTGCTAAATGCTGGAATATAAAGATAAAAATCAAATCCTGCCCTCAAGAAACATATTCCAGGTACATAATAATATATCTATAGAGATAGAAGTGGCCTTAGAGATAATGTAGTCTTAGATTATCTCAAAGATTCTTAATCATCTTTGTGTTATGGACTCTGTAGGTAGTCTAGTGAAACCTATGGACCCTTTCTCAGAATAATTTTTAAAGGCATAAAAATACATATGATTATATAGGAAACAAATACATGTGCGTGTATATATGGATGCCTTTAAAAATACTCAGAGAAAACATCCATATGCTTTATGTGTAAATGAGTACGTATTCATTTATATGTCCATGTGCGCATATATGTACAAATATTTGTCTGTATCTAGGTATGTATGTATACGTACATATCCACACACACGTAAATTCCCAGACTTCATTCAGTTTAAGGACTCCTGATTCTAGTCCAACTTTCTCATTTTAAAGGAAAGGAAATTGAAGTCCACAGAGATTGGCACAGAATTGTCCAAGGTCACAAAGCTGGTCAGTGGGAGAGACAAGACTACTACTCAGTTCTCCAGAACTCCTTTTTTTGGAGCTCCTGTGAAGGCATTGAGCAATGTCGATGTAACAAAGTCATCCTGATGTGGGGGAGTACTGGGGGAGGACTCCACTTTCCATCCAGTTTCCAGTTTCTAACCAGTTCCTGGTTATCCCTTACTTTTAACCGTAAGGTGAGGGCTCAAGGATCTAGCTCCACTTCAGGATTTTAATTCATTTCTCTACACTCCCATTTGACCCCATTAGAGATTTTTTCTTCCTTTCTTTCTACCCCTTCTCTTTAATTCCCTGTGTGTTCGCATCTGCATATGGCCTAGTAAAGGGCTATTTTGGGAGTCAACTGCCAGGGACCCCCACAATTTATTATCCACTTTGCCTTGGTGCCAAATTAAAGAGATCATCCATATTAGTTCGCCAGATTTGGGGAGCTATTCCTTTTGATACTTGTGACACTGAGAACTGACTTGTGAACTCCCAAGCAGCAGAAGAATATTAATGGCAAGTCGTTCCCCATTTACCCTGCCCCCCCTCCCCCGCCCCTCTCACTTCACTGGGGAGAACTCTGGGAGGTCTGTAAGGTCAGGATAGATCTATATTGTAAGCGGCACTGAAACTGGAATGGCATTACTATTCCATTTGGGTCTGTTGTCGTACTTAAAACAAAAAGACTATTATGAAGCCCATAGATCAGCTGCCGTAAAAGCTTCCATAAAGCCCTGATCGCTATATGAGGTTATAACAGCAGTGTTAATCTTCTCTACAGTGTTTACACAGCTAGCTCATCCATGGTGTCGCTGGACTTGGGCCAGCTTGCTAGAGAACATTCTTGATTAAAAAATGTAAAAGTTGTGTTGCTTTAAGCAGTGACCCCAAGAGTTTACGTATACCTGGGTTATCAGTTCCCTCATAATTCATGGATCTGCATTGCAAATTTGGGGGAGGCTGGTTTGGATTTCACACTCTTCTAATCCAGTTGGGGCAAAGGATTTAATTACACTGCCAGTCCAGCGTGGAGGTATCAGCCCGGGCCTCTGAGAAAGGAAACCGAGTCTATTTTGGAGATGCATGTTAGGAGACCTCAATTTCACCCCCTTTTCATAGACATGTTTCGGGCTTCTGGTTGGGTTTTCCAAATTAGATAAGGAGACTTATGGTTCACACTTGGAACAGCCTCTCCCAATGATCCTGCCCAGTTAACTGGAGTCCTAACGACAAATGATCATCCCTGTAATATACTTGGAAGTGTTTTTGACCCACTGACATCCATTTATAGGGGGAGAGGAAGCATTTTAACTTATCAAAATATGAACTCATAAGAACATGAAAACTGAAAGAAATAAAAACCTATTTTTTCTCATCCATAAAATGATGATACCGACAACTAACAGCTACCTCCCAGGTTGTGGTCAGGAACAAATCTGAGGAAGATTTGTAAAACACTTCATTGCTCTTCTGCTTATGATTATTTACTTTTTCAAACTCATGCTTTCTTTTCCCATTTCCAATTCCCCTCCCCCCATTACAATAGACACTTCTGCCTTTGGGGTTTTTTTTTTTTTGGTCCCATCCACTTCTATATTCTTCCTTTATTTCCCAACCCTCAGTCTGCAGGGAGGGCAGGAAAACAAAATGTATTTAGAAAGATAATTTTCCCTATGACTGTAGGAATGGCTAGTATCCTAAATGTTTTTTCCCTATATGTAAATATTTTAGCTTTATCTTCTCTCTTAATGAACCCAACAAAACTATAATCTTTCGAAATCTCTTCACCCAGTCTAATTTCAATCATTTTTATTTTGTGGGGGAGGGGGAAACGATCTTAGAATGGGCTGGCAACTGTTTGTTTTTATTTTTTTTAAGCCTGATTTGTGTTAGATACATGTTTAACACAATGAAAAAAAATGTCAGTCTTCATCTTTCCTCAGTTACTCAACTCGACTGAAAAGTAGTTTCTTTGATTAAAGTTTTACATATTGAACCTATGTCTTAGCTCCCATATTTAGGCAATCAGGCAAGAAAACATTTTGCTTTCGATCCTGGAATAAAGGGGAAAAAAAACCCCAAACCACTCACTACCACAATCATGGAAAGAAAAGAATTTCTCTTAAGATAACTCAGGTTAGTGGGACAAATGCATCCTGGTATTTGATCTTTTGAAAGACATTTGGGAAAATGAAGGCTTGCCTGAAATATAACTTAATCTCACTGGGGCAATGGGCACAATCTGGAATGCCCTGCTTGGGCACGCATCGAGTTAAGGCAGCCAACCAGTAGCTTGCATTAACCCAGGCTCTTTGGAAGCAGGATCCATCTGCATTTCACAACTAATCATTAAATATAAAACTTTCCTGAGTCAAACAGGTTTTAGAGAAAATACAAATCAAATACTTAACACAGCTAACATTTCCTGTCCGGGGAAGCATTTGTTTAGAGAGAGTGAAGTTTTTTTTTAAAGTGTAGTTTCATTGGAAAACCAATTAATTTCCAGCCTGCAGCAGGATGTATTAGCTCTTTAATATGATTTGCTTTAGGCTGGCTTTTCACAGAGCCGAATGTGTAGACATTTGGCCCAGTGACTCTTTGTAATGTGTAGGCAGGGGACCAATGTTCAATATCCCAAGTTGGGATTTATTTTAATGCATACCATTATCTCTGGTCACAGGAAAGAATAAATATATATATATGTATAAAAATATATTTCCCCCTCCCCTTCACCCTGCTTAGTTTCCTTCTTCTCATCCTAGTCCTGAAAAAATGAATAATATATTTTAATTCGTTGTATTTCCTCCATTGATTGTTTAGTTAGTGACTTTGCCAACTTCCTGGAGGTTCATGTCGGATTCTGCAAAAGGACTGCATTTCCTTTTGGAATGGGGACTGAGAAAGGGAGGCAGCTGAAGCCCGGGTTCACCAGCAAATTGTGAGTACACAACTTGCTTTCTTCCTCTCTACCCATCTGGTTTCCTCCCTTCTCCTCTTCCTCCTCTCCTTCCATGGATACAGATTGCGCTCTCTCTCTCTCTCTCTCTCTCTCTCTCTTTCTCTCTCTCTCTCTCTCTCTTCCCCACCCCCCCTTACCCTGGTCTGGTCTAGACTTCAAGTAAAACAGGCTTTTGACAATTTCTCAAATGAAAAACAAATAAACACACAAACGAATGGGAAGCCCAAGAGACGCATGAAAGTATAGGACAGAAAAACGGTTTCACATATTGTAATTACAATATTTTCATTTGAAGGTTTGGAAAGATAGAAAATAGAAAAAAGAACTCTGATTTAAAGGTATTGTGAGTTATAAAAATATTTTTCCCAGCTTCTTTCCTTTTTAAAGAAAATGTGTTTGTTTTTTTGATAATCAAACATAGCAAACCACTGTGGGTCAAAAATTACATTTTAAAACTCAAATACTTTTATAAGATTTTTCTTCCCCAAATTAAAATGTAGTAATGGGTAACTACTACACAGTAACCAAAGGCTTCTAGGGCATGAATATTTTTCTTTGTGGTGGAGGTTAGAGGAATATTTGATTAAATCATTTACAAAATAAATCAGAAGGGCTACAAAAATTAGTAGACTTCTTTATACTTTTTAGTTACCTTTTTTCTATGCTGAGCATGATGGAAAGCATTGAAAAAATTCTGAAGAAATCTTTTATTTATTGCTATGCCAGAATTTATGTCTTCTCTTCCTGCCTCAAACAATTCCAACATGTACAAGAATTTGTAAAACAATATCTTTTAGTGAAAAGAATATGGTGACTTTTATTACCCAGAAGAAGCAATGAAAACTGTAATTAAAAGGCAAAGCTACTACGAGAGGTTGGAGAGTAGCAGAGGGCTCCATAGGCAAGAATCTGGCTCAGAAATTAATAATGGACAGAGATAGTATAGAAATATGATCATATATTTATGAAGGAAAAAAAACACAAAAGCATTAGAAAGTTGTTTTGCTTTAACTGCCAAAAAAATCAACATGCAAAAAAAAATTTCTTTTAGATGTTGTGTTTCTATGTTCCTGAAGCCTTCTATGGGGCTTGGAAGAATTGAGGCATAGTAAAGAGGGGTGTATGGGTGAATGTTCACATGTGTCCCCCAATAAATGTCAGTGTGTGAGTATCTGGAATAAAGCAGGCTTTGAATGAATGGTGAAAAAGATAATTTTAAACTTTACAAAGTGACACCGGCAAATTCTCCCTCTCTCTCTCTTTCTCTCTCTATCTCTCTCTCTCTCTCTCTCCCTCTCTCTCTCTCTCTCTCCCTCCCTCTCTCTCTCTCTCTCTTTCTCTCTCCCTCTCTCTCTCTCTCTCTCTCTTTCTCTCTCTCTCTCTCTCTCTCTCTCTCTCTCTCTCTCTCTCTCTCTCTCTTTCTTTCTCTCTCTCTCTCTGTCTCTCTCTCCCTCTCTCTCTCTCCCTCTCTCTCTTTTTCTCTCTCTTGTCTCTGCCTCTGTATCTTCCTCTCTGTCTCTTTCCTACCATTGTGTTTGGGGGGAATTTGCAGGAGGTGAGGAGACACGCCCTAGCTAGTTTCCGATAGGGACCTTGTTAAAAGAGGTGAAGTGAAAATCCTGACACCAAACTGCCTCCCTGTTCCCCTCTTCTGTTGGGCTGCTTGTTAAGGCTGCCATCGAAACTATTGCCTTGTAAATCTCTGCTCAGGTTTTCTGATTTGGGTAGTGTTTCTTATCCTGCAAAGCCCTCTTTATTAGCTGAAAGGTCCCTGCAGTGTCCATTAGATGGCATTGCTACATCTAGAGTCATGGTGGTGAAAATGATTATCAGTCTTTGCCGGGATGAATTCAGGGCTTCATCTTCTTCTCTTCTGGACTCTCTCCAGCTCTGTTATAACACTTGATTTAAATGCTCACCGTGGCCCACCATTGAATGACACCTTTCATGTAAGATGATCAGAACCCAATATTACGAATCCTTACAGAATTCTGAGCTATCTCAAAGTGGATTGGCCACTGAGGCGCAGCTCCAGGTTGAGGCTGTATGGTTTTACGTGATGAAAAAGCAAACAAAACAACGCCACCAACAAAAGAAAATCTCAAACTTGGAATTGGAATCAGCAGACCTGCCTTTAAATCTGAACTTTGCTACTTAAATGTGTAACATTGGACAAGTTATATTTCTCTAGGTCTCACTTCTCTCCTAGCTGAAGTGAGGGGGGGGAGGTTTGAAATAGACAATATCTAAGGTTTCTTTCAGCTTGAAATTTACTAACTTCCTGGCCATGGGTAGGTTGCCTACCCTCTCAGACCTTGATTTTCTCATTTGCAAAATGACAGCATTGAATGAGCTGTGTAGCTCAGTGAGCCTGTGATGTCAAAGAAATGTTAACTATTTCAAAAGAATTTTAAAGAAAGAAGTTGAGGGAATGGACTATCATTTTAATATTTTAGCAGTTACATGCTCATTTTAAAAGCAATAGGCATTTCCTGCAGGTTAATTAATTGTTTTCATTCAACAAATTGTTAAGTACCTTCTACGCGCACACATGTAATTAAGAAAAAGTTCCTTGGTGTCATGAGATTTACAGTCTAGCCATCTAATTTGTATAAAATGAGAATCAGGTATGTTAATTACTGCAAAATTTGCCTGCTTGAAAAATAGTAGAATAAGGAACACATAAGAAAATAAGGACAACTGGGATATAATCATTTAATTTGTGCCTAATATCCGAAAATTAATATGAATATATTTAAAGCTATGTTCCTGGATATAATTAGACGTAGATAAAATGGTGACTTGCATATCCTAATACCAGCACTTGTTAAAAGGAATTACTAATTCTTTAGCTCCTTTGAACATTGATCTGAATAACCATTTCCCATTTGTTACCAAATTCTCCCATTTTGCTCTTTACTTAAAAAAAGCAAATACTCAGAAGACAACCATTTTATTTGCAGGACTGCAGAATCAAAGAATGCTAGAGCTAGAAGGGACTTTCGAGGTAAAATCCTTGTTTTTATGGAGGAAGAAACCATGGCCTAGAGAAGGATGATGATTTGCCTATAGTTAATTACTGAGCTGGCAATTAGCACCCAGTTCTCCCAGTCTAGTGTTCAATATTTGCCTAAAAGAATTAGCGTATTAAACATGTCTGAAAGTTTTTTTATAACAAAATGTTAATAATTTAAAAATTACATGTATTAAATACATGCATTTAAATAGGACACAAAATGGGGATATTTTAAAATTAAAAATGATGCGGATAAAACTCAGAGCAAGATCTGTATTTTACCTTCATCAAAACTTTGATTCAAAAATCTTGAATTAATTGTCATCATTAATAGAGTTAGTTCACTGCAAAAAGCTATTGAAGGTCTGCTTCTAAGGTCCATTTACCCTAAAAAACATGGTGAAGTATGTGAGTGCATGTGCGTAAGGAGGAGGGTGGGAAAGAGGGCAGGGGTATTGCTAGAGTAAATGAGAGGAAAGAAATATTTCCAATTAAAAAGTACTTTTGCAAGGCATTATAAATAAGTAAATTTGATATCACCAAATGGGTCTACCAGTAGGGATTCAACACTTTGTTGTACTTGCCAGTTGAATTACAAAAAGAATGTTGAGAGTTTACAAATGCACATTGATACAACGTTTACTCACAGTTTACTAACCCGTAAACTTGAGTCCAAATTGGTTGGCAGGGGAAGCAGTTTCAAATGAACTCTATTCTGCCTTACTGATTTTGCCTTTTGTGGAGAAACAGCATTTAGAAACTGAGGAATATTAACCATAGAAAGGTAGATAAATTGGGAAAAAATCCTTTAAAAACTCACTTCAGTTAATAAATGTTTGTTGATTGAATTGACTTAATGACTCTAACCTAGGGACAAAAGAATGAAAAGACGCAATGTTTATTGCGTCCAATTCATTTCACATGAATTGTTTGTGACATTAAGAAGTCCAGTCCTCTTGGCAGCATTTTACAAAGTAGTTGTTTCCTTAGAAGAACAGAGTGAACTATTTAACACATTTGTACACGCGCACACGCAATTTAAGCAGCTTTCTTGGCACAGCACCCATCCAGACCCATGCAGGAAAATGTAATTGAACATTTCAAAGGATAAGTTAATTCTAAGAAGAGGTGCCAAGTGATGCCCGTTTAAATTAAATTTTGAAAACTATTAATTCCCACATAGACTTACGTTTGTGTTCCAGTCAACCTTCTTTTTGCCTTGTGGAGTTCACAGAATCACAGGCTGTTTAGAACCAAATGGGGACTTTGAGATCATTTAGTCTAACACCCTCCTCTGAAAGATGAGGGAACTGAGGCCCAGAGTGGGAAGGTCACATCATCAGCATGCACTCCAGTCCCAGTCTTCTGACTCTCAGTCTGGTGTCCTTCGTGATTACAATTGTGACATCCTAAGTAGGCCATGTGGCAGCAAATGTTTTCTGACGTAGGTCTGAAATATTTCAGGCTTCAGAAAATGAGAAAGGAAGCAAACATCTCCACGTAGGATGTAATATTGAATGGGAATCATAAATGCGGGTGATTTAACTTATAGTGCCATTTAAAATTTTCAAGTCCATTTGTATGGGGAGCAGGCATGGCCTCAGCTGATGGGAAAATTGTCACCTTAGATCAGGTTTTTCCTGGGGGAAGAAAGTATAATGGGTAAGACCTTTGCAGAGGGAGTTTACAGAAATAACACAGGGGTTAGTGTCATGCCATGAGACCTGTTTAATCGTACGCATTACCGAGTTTGAGCGATGGTGGGCTATTTCTATTTGTAAACTTTTCACTTTCTGTTTTTGGAGACAGCCCTGTTTGGGCAATGTGAGGGAGGAATGGAGATTTGATTTTCCCTTGGACAGCTGAATAAGATCAGAGAGCTTGCTTCATGTTTTGTTTTAGGTTTAAAAAAAATCCTACAAAAACTTTAGAAGACAAATACAACACAAAATACTATGCTCCGAACCAGGGCAGGACCTAATTTGTAGAGGAATAGGTTTACTATGACAGTGACATTTCTACTGCCAAGATAAAATTCTCATAAATTTTGAATATATTTTACAGGGAATTTAATTTGAGGGTTACTGAAGGACTTCAAGATGTGTGTGGGTGAAATACCAAGAATGAATAAATAAATAAACAAGGACTCAGAGACTTACACATGGCCTTCCCAAGCTGATGCAGAGAGATTCTCTTGCAAATAATCCATTAAGCAGTTTTGAAGAACTTACTAGTAGAAGACATCTTAGCAAATGGATCTTCATTTAATATCTGAATAAAGGGAAGGAAAGAAAGGAAACAAGCATTTATTAAATGCCTACTATGTGCTAGATTCTGTGCTAAGCACTTTGCAAATATCTCCTTTGATCCACTCTACTACCCTGGGAATTATTATCATCCCCATTTTACAGATGAGGAAACTCAGGCAGATAATGGTTAAGTGATTTGCCCAGGGTCACACAGCTAGTGTCTGAGGCTAGATTTGAATTCAGATCTTCCTGACTCTAGGCCCAGTGCTCTGTCCACTGCACCATGTATCTGGTTCCTAGACCAGGAGGTCTGTATTGCTTCAATCATTTGCAGCATTGCTCCTTCAAGGCCACTGAACATGACTCCCTGAGCCTGGGACTAATACCTTCTCAGTGGAAGAGACTGAATTCTGGGATGGAAATCCCATTCTGGGTAATTTGATTAATAGACAGTGTCAGAGGTAGAAGACGGGCCTTAAAATTTGTCTAGTCTAAACCACTGGTTTCATGGATGAAGCTCAGTAGTATGTTGGATAGAATAATGGATGTGGAGTCAGGAAGATTAGGGTATGAATTCTGCCACAGATGCTCACTTGTGTTAACTCTTGGCAAATCATTTCGCCTCCCTGAAGATCAGTTTCCCTCATCTACAAAATGGGATAATAATGCATTCCAGGAATGGGGGGATGATCCAGGCAAAAAACATGGAGGCAGGAGAAGGGTGATCATATCTGAGAAATAATTGGCTGTTTCTCATCATGTTTAACAATCATTTATTAAACACCTACTATGTGCAAGACCCTGGGAATACAAAGACAAAAAAGAAAGAGCCTTTCATCTCAAGGATCTCATATTCTTTGAAAGAGACACAATAGGAAAGAATCGGCCAAAAGGTAAAGGGGTCTTAGAGTATAGGGTAGGGAGGAGGAGCAATCTTACAATCCACAGCCTGCCATTTTTTTTTTACAGTAAAGTAGAAGTCATGCCTCTCAGGGAAAATGATGTACAAGGCTTGAGAAGAGAGGTTTGGAATGGCTGCTAAGTGTGGCAGTGTTATGTAGTCAATCAATTGAGAATAAAAGGATTTCTGTGCAGCAGTGAGATCGCAGTGAGATTAGAGCATCAAAACAATTGCATGTCTTTCTCCAGCCCCATCCAATTGCACTCCAGTAGGAGAAGATAGTGGATGATAGAGGTAAGCAAAAAAGACATTCCAGGAAGATAACTAACAAAATAGCAAAACCCAGTGTGCCTCCTCTCCCATCTCTACAAAATCTTTGTGAGAATAATCCATACGATTATGAAAGGCATCCTTGATGAAGAGGGGAGAAAGAGAACAGGTGTGCATTCCCAAATGATTTTCTTCATCAGGCCAGAGCATTAGAGTTGAACAGTTGGCTGAAAACTATGTATAAGACCCTGATGCTCTTATTACCTATTGACTATGATTTTTAAAAGCTTTTGATTTTGCTAGAGCAAAATGTTTCCTTAAAGGCTTCCCACCAACTAGATGTCTTTCATGCGTATGTTAAAAGCATCCAAGAGTTCTTGAGGCAAAAAATAGACAGCTTTGGGAACTTGTACTTAATGACTCCAAGCTTCTCCTTGAAACAAAGGGCCCCCCATTTTTAACATTGTCATATTTTCCAGTGATTCTGTAGAACTGTGAGTCATGTCATATGAGTCTCAGAGCAATTAGAGGTACAATGCTCCCAAATGGTGAGGGAGAAGTACATGGGGGAAGGTTGTTGTTTGTCCGTCATTTTTGAAAAGGACCAATGACATCATGAATGGTGTCTTGATTTGTGTGTGAAATTAGATTTAAGAGAAGTAGAGTTGCACAAAGTCATCAGCCTCACTATTTCTCTGTCATTAAAGTTCAGTGGCAAGACAAAACTCAAGTCAACTGGCAATGGCCTGGGTTACAGTGGATGACCTTGGTGTCTTTAATGTCTGACTAAATTCTCAGCATTCCACAGTGCCTACTTCAGCTGACTTCATAGCTGTTGAAACAAATTGTTTTCATCTGCCCATTCTACCGGAGAAAGTCTTCACACGCATGGGGTAGACATCCCCCTAACTCACCTACAAGTTTGGGGCCTATCAGTTACCCTCAACCTGGTTTAGCCCATTCATTGAGATGGCTCACTGGAGTGTGGCTACTGTGCATGCTACAGCTTGTTGGAGCCACAAGTGAGAGTTGGGTGAATCAGGTAAATACCAAAGGTAAATGAATAGCCCTGAAAAGGATTTGGAAAATCCTCACATCAGAAGTGCTAGTTCTCCTGAACACCCCATGTTTAGGCTGAAGGGGAAGGGGCATAAAGGATGACACTGAGGAGAGGGATCATTAAGGGGGGAAATGGAATCAACATATGAGAGAATCAGGGTTGCCAGACTGGTACATTGGTGAACAACATAGGTATAGTTTACCTAAAATATTAGCAAAGATTTTTTTTTGTTTTCAAATTTTTCAAATTTATTTTTTATTTTCAGTTTATAGCACTCAGTTCCACAAGTTTTTGAGTTCCAAATTTTCTGCCCCCCTCCACCCCTCCTACCCCCCAAGATGGCATGCAATCTGATACAGGTTCTATGTATACTTTCACATTAAACTTATTTTCACAATAGTCAAGTTGTAAAGAAGAATTATGACCGATGGAATGAATCATGAGAAAGAAGAAACAAAACTAAAAAAAGAGAAAAAAAAGGAAAAAAAGAGAGAGCAAATAGTTTGCCTCAATCTGCATTCAGACTCTGTAGTTCTTCCTCTGGATGTGGACAGCTCTTTCCATCATGAGTCCTTTGGAGCTGTCTTAGAACCTTAGGAAAGATTATTATCAAGGTCAATTATGTTTGTGATAAGATGATAACTTAGAGGGAAGATGATATTACAATCAGGAGGCTTCAGAACTGGTTGATAGGCATATCCAAAGAGTCATCTTTCATGATTGGCACTCAGTAGGTCTTCCGTAAAGTACCCTGGGCATCTGTCCTTGTCCTTTTTAGCATTTTTTATCAATAACTCAGATAAAGGGGTAGTCGAATCAAATCAACAAGCATTTATTAGGCACTTGCTGTATTCCAGACACTGTGATAAGCACTGTGAATACAAAGAAGGGCACAGGACAGTCTTTGCTTTCAGGGGGGCTCTCAGTTTAATGGGGGAAGATAACATATAAACAGCTACGTAGAAACAGGCTCCAGATAAGATAAATTGGAAATAATGAACAGAAGGAAGGCTCTAGCACCAAGAGGGATCAAGAAAGTCTATCTGTAGATGGTGCAATTTTAGCTAGGATCTAAAAGAAGTCAGGAGGTGGAGATGAAGAAGGAGAGAATTCCAGGCAAAGATGGCGTGGCATCGGCTCATCAGAGTTGTAGATGACACAAAGCTGGGAGGGATAACTAATACAGAGGAAAACGAAGTCAGATGCAGAAGGATTTCAATAGGCTATGTCTCGTACAGTTTTGGGGGATGGGAGAAAGGGAGATGGGGGAGGGGTTTTGCACCTATTAATTCAATGCTATAAGGAATTACTGATGAGGAAACTCTCCCTATTAATGCAGATTGGTGCCTTCTCTACAACTTATAGTGTTAGAGAGTCTGCCAGTCCAGAGGCAGGACTAGAACCCAATTGCAGCTCATCATTTGAAATTTTATAGTATTTTAAATTTTTAAACATTTTTAAATTTAAAAAAATTATTTTAATTCATGGAATAAGACAAACATTTCCATAACAGTATAATTTAAAAAAAGATAAATGCATGTACAGCTGCAAAGCTATAATGTACAACTTGCTATTCTTTTAAGTATATGATAAACTTATCAATCATGTACATTTCTTTTTTTTCCCTTTTTTCTTCCCTCCCTCTCGCCCTTATGAAATTTAAAAAAAGATAAATCTTGCCTTGAATACTAAAAATCAGCTTTACAAGTAATGTGGCCTAGTCACTAACACATTGCTCTTGGCATCAGTAAAACCTAGATTGCAGTCTTACCCAGAACATTTACCAGCTTCGCCACCCTGAACAAGTCACTTATCATTTCTGTGCCTCAGTTTCTTCATCTCTAAAATGGGAGGGGGATGGACTTCATCATGCATTCTAGCCTTAAATCTATGTATAATTCTATGATAGGAGATAGAAGTAGGCACTAATTCATCTGAGAAAAGGTCTGAGGGGTTTAAATCCAATATAACCCAGTAGTCTGATATGGAAGCCAGAACTTGAAAGTTAATTTAAACAGCACAGAGAAAGGCGTGGTTTCCAGGAATAAAGAAGGAATGGTCCCACTGTACTTTGCCCTCTTGAGATCACATATGGCTTAATATTTTTAGCTTAAGAAGGACTTTGATTAAGTAGGAAACATGAGATAATGCATTTGAGATGCCATATATGTGAATTATTAATTTTATTGATAAAATTAAAATAAGTTCAGGGTCAGAAAGGGGATGGGACTTAGCTAAGCTCATACAGCTAGTCGGTACCAAAGATGGGACGAGAATCTAATTGTTTTGCCTTTCAGTCTAAGGCACATTCCCCTATGTCATGCTGCCGACTCCTTCCCATATACTCATCCACATAGGCACCTCCATGAAGAATGAATACCTATGACTCTTCTTACCACTCCAAATGGAAGATCACATGCTGTTCCTCATCTTAAAAAACTCTGGAGGGGGAGAAGAACACTTCAAAGTGAAGTGTTACTGCTATTCATTTGAAAATTTTGCTAAAGATAGCATTGCTGATAAGATCCATCTAATTAGATAGATGTATTTATATATGGATATTTGAATCCTCTAAAAATATTGTGTTCTCCTTTTATGGCATAAAATAATACTAGTAACTGGTGCAGTGGGAGTAGGCAGCTGTGGTGTTGTGGAAAGAGCCCAGGACTGAGAGAGACTTGGAATCTATTCCTAGCTCCCCAACTAATTTTTTTGTGTCATCTTGAGCAAAGCATTCCAACTCTCTGGGACTCAGTTTCTCCATCTGTAAAATAAAAATAACCTGCCAACTGAAACGCAGTTATAATACAAACTTAATAATGGATAGGAAAGGGATTTCTATATAAGTGAGAGTTATTACTATTACGTCCCATCCCCCTCAGTATCCTAACTTGTTGCCTTCCCCAGGGACAGATCAGCCTAGCAATGCTGATCAAGTAACTATTCTAATGTGTTACAGTAGAAGTTCTATGGGGGGCTCTGGGTTCTATTCCAAGTTTGGCCTCTAAGTGGGTGATCTCTGTTAAATCACTTAACCTCTTGGTGTCTAGTTACTTCATCTGTAAGATGGGGATAATAATATCTTCCCTTTATCCCCATCCCACTAGTTTTGAGAATAAGGATAAAATGAGATGATAGATGGAAATGGATTTAAAAAAAATAAAAAGATCGGGACAAATTCAAGGCACTATTATTATTTTTCTGGCTCCCACTAGATTGGCTGTCTGCCTTTGGCTTAGGATGCTTCCAAAAGGTCTACAATTTCACTGGTGCTGGTAGTAACCCACTAAATTCGGTTACAACTTCTTCAAACCTTACAGTTTCAAGTTATTGTGGCCAAACCATTCATCCCCTGCGGGGGGTGGGGCTGTCAGTTTTTTTTGGTGAGCTCTTAAAAAATATTCTTATTGATTTCATTAAGTGTTTCCCAATTACACGTAAACATTTTTAATTGAGTTCCAAATTCCTCCCTTATATAGTCATTGACTATTGTGTCTTGCATACCTAGCTTATTCCGCTGATCCACCACTGTTTCTTAGCCACTACCAAGTAATTTTGTTGATTGCTGCTTTATAATACAGTTTAAGATCTGGTACAGCTAGGCCACCTTCCCTTGCATTTCTTTTCATTAACTCTCTTGATATTCAATTCTCTCCCTTCCTTCCAGCCCTCTCCCCTCCTTCAGAAGGCAAGCAATGTGATTTCGATTATACATGCGAGGTCACGTAAAATATATTTCTCTATTAGCCATGTTGCAAAAAAAAAGCCACAAACAAAATAAAGCAATAAAAATAAAA
>NW_023494428.1:0-25435 GCF_011100635.1 Trichosurus vulpecula
CCAAATTTCATTGAGCTAATAATTATCAAATCAAGCTACATAACTTTTCCATCTTCTAAAATACTTTCTCACTCTCTCAGCTTAACTTAAACCATTTGAAACTAGTATTCCCTTGGGACAGGAGAGGCTTAGCTAACTTCCATTTGTCCCTAAACTTTATCTGCCTTTCCTATTTTCCCTCAACCTTAATTTACCTTTCAAAATCTTTCAAACCCATTACTCAGCCTTCATTTCAGCCATAAGACAAAACAACTCATAAGTTAGTACTTTCATTGTCATAACTGTGTATACTGGAATCCCACTCCAGCTTCTTAAACACACAAAGACACAAAAAAGGGAAAAAATTTGTTTTTCATAATAACTCATTCTAAAAGAAAGGAACACTTATTAGAGAGAGCTGCCATCTCATCTCCCCCTGAGGGTGGGTTCTTTTCCATCAGAAGGCAAGCTTCACTAATAAGAACTGTATCCTTAAGACCCACATCCTCCTCGAAACCCAATCTTATCCTAAAAACGCATCACTTTTGCTGACTTTAAAAAGCCAGGTTTTTTTTTTAGGCTTCTGACCCCTACTGTTCTTTCTTTCAGTAAAAACTCAAATCCCAGTAATTGTTGCCCCTCCCCTTTCCTTCCCTTTGAAAACCCAGTTCACATATATCAAAATCAGATTAAAATTGCTATAATATCATTTCTTACCACACAATGGTCTTCTCAAATTCCACAATCTAAGAGAATTTTGGGAACATAATGCAAATTTAGAAATACAGAAACAATAATTTTCAGATGACATCTATTGCATTTCCAGATTACCACATATAGAAATTATTCAGCTTATTACTTTTGGTATTTAAAAACCACTTCAAAAGTTAACAATTACATTAAATCAGAGAGAGATAATAATAACATTGTATCTAATATATACCAGACTTTATGTTAAGCATTTTACAATCATTACCATTTTGGTCCCATAACAACCATCATTATTACTTTCCCTTTAAAACTCAGGAAACAGGTCAAACAGAGATTAAAATATAGTTTTGCAACTGGAACACCAAGTGTGAAGTTACCTAGAGAAGTTACCTAGAGCAGAAGCTAGTATCCCAGTGGTGACAATTCTGGGAGGCAGAAAGTCCAAATCCATCTACCTTACCCTTCCCCCACAACTGCAAAAGTTACTGAGCCTAGGGCAGTTTGCAGCTGCTGGGGACAGAGTGGGCAGAATGCATAGGACCTGGGTGACATTTCCAAGCTTTGCCAAAAAGGATGAGCTACAAAAGTACCCAGGGGCACAGGACTGTCAGAATACTGTCAGTCTGTGAAATTCTGTCCTTCTCCTCCTTTTGCCAGGTGGGGAAAGGTGATTTAAGTTTTCCCTACAGTTCTCCTGCATTATCTTCTCCTAATCTGATCTAGGAAGAGAGGAGTTTGTTTTAGCTGCTCTAATTTTTACTGCAGCTTTGGCTCAGTCAGAGACAAGACAATGGTGAAAGATCTCAATGATTGTAACTCAAGTAAACTTCATCTAAGTGATCAGCATTGGGAAGGTGTTTTAGCACCAGTGAGAGTTCCTGGAGTGATCTATAGTCTCAGGAGTTCTCTCCCAAAATTCCAACTAAACAATTTCCAGACTTTTTAATGATTAAATCCCAGAATCTGCTAAAATGTTTCAGCTCTATTTTTTTCTTCAAGTTCGGTTGGCCAGACCAAACATTGGAAAAAAAAATAAGAGTCTCTGTTTCCCTAACTGCAGCCTTAGAATTTTCTGGCTACCTGCGTTTCAGATTTTACCCGATATAGACATTTCACAGCACACACTCTCACACAGACAGTTAACAGACAATTAACAAAACAAATACAGAAGAAATACAGACTGAGCTCAGAGTTTAAACAACAGAGAATTAGAAGCTTTCATGAGTTAGCTATTAGCACCCCTATGGTCTTTGGGGAAGCCTTGGCATTCCTGATTTTTCTGACTCTCCATATCCTATCCCTTAGGAAGGGGGGAAGGGGAGATGGAGGAGGACTAGGACAGGTAAAGGAAGGCGAGGAGTAAGGATAAAATGCATTTATCCTCCCCATAATCAGAGCCTTCAAGAGAAGGAAGCAGGAATAGGGCAGAAGGCAAATACAGAGCCCTTAAGAGAAAGGGGGAAAGGGAAGAGAGAGAAGGCAATGGTAGCAGAACAGAGTTACCTCCCTCTGGATCAGAGCCTTTCCTGGGAGGCAGAGGGGTAGGGAAAAAGCAAAGTGCAGTTTTTCTCCCCAGGACCAGAGCCTCCAAGGGAAGGAAGGGAGGGAGTGGAGGAACGGTTGGACTTCTAATTTTAGTTCCTGACTGATCCATAGTTAATTTTCTAGATCAATCAATGTTTCCAGGGGATCTATGTGCGTTTGACCACAGATTTGATCCCTGCCCCTAGAGCTAGCTTAAAGGGAATTTTCAGACCTCAACCAATTTTGTGGGAGTTCTTTTTGGAAGCTGGGAAGAGAGACAACTTACCCCCACCTTGTCAAGGCCAGAATTCCAGGAAAAATTAATCCTATGGCGCCCAAAAGCGTTGGCAAGGTTGGGCTGCATTGTCCCGTTTCCATCATTTCCATCCGAAAGTCACGGCACCATAACTGTTAAACCTGAAAATTTGGTTGAAGGAAACAACAGAGCTAGGTGATAGAAAAATCCATGTTGTTTATTATTTTTCCCTTAAAGCATAGCGGAGCTAGCTTACTTGTACATACAAGGAGTCAGAGTATAAACTCTGGCTGCTTGAACAAAGCAATGAGAAATCTTATATACGTTATTTTAGCAGAGCTAGCAAGCCTGTATGACCTCATTTTTATGACCCCCATGTATGTTTAACCATGATATAAGAAGAGGATTTTCCTTAATGGAATAGAGTTGTAAAGGATGTTGACAAAAGTCAGTTGAAACTACAGCTCAGCGTCTCTGTGTCTCATTACATTCCATAACATAGTATATACCTGTAGAATATTAAGCAAGGTAATCTCTCTTGGGGTTAGGGTAATGTCCTTAATGATCTGGCCTTGTTGACAGAGGTAAGGCTATTACCTGAGCAAACTTTTAGAGAGAACAAAGAAGCCCAGGTCCTGGATCTTCATCCAGTTACTCATTAATGGAGGCTCTGGGTCTGGTAGAAATTAGAAATGATATAAAATAGTATAATATTTTCCACATTAACCATGATACAAGAAGAGGATTTTCCTTAATGGAATAGAGTTGTAAAGGATGTTGACAAAAGTCAGTTGAAACTACAGCCCAGCGTCTCTGTGTCTCATTACATTCCATAACATAGTATATACCTGTAGAATATTAAGCAAGGTAATCTCTCTTGGGTTTCGGGTCTCATCCCTTAATGGCTAACAGGTATCTGGCCTTGTTGACAGAGGTAAGGCTATTACCTGAGCAAACTTTTAGAGAGAACAAAGAAGCCCAGGTCCTGGATCTTCTTCCAGTTACTCATTAATTCAGGCTACAAAATGGTATAAAACATTCCACATTTCCCCCTTTTGGTCAAAGGCAAACTGAAGGTTTCGCCTGAAGACCAATTAAGGTATGGAAAAAACCTCTACCTTAAAAGTTCTAAAAATCCTTATCTAGGTGGATTCAGGTTTTTTTTTCTTTCTGTGTTTGGACATCCCCAGAGATGGACAGTAATTATAAACTACTTGTAAACAAGCAGGGGGAGCAAGTTGCAAGGGGGATCAGTAGGGAGCACAATGGGGAAACTAGAGCACTTAAGTAAAATAAGCTAAAGACACCAAAGGTACAAGTAAACAGTCTTGGGAACGCAAGGGACTCAGAAAGAGAGTTGTCCTTCGTACAGGTTCTGGTCCAGAGTCTCGGGAGGGGCTGCCTGCGTCTGTTGCTGTCCCCTTCAGGCTCCTCTGAAACCGGAGGGCAAGGTGTCCTATGGGCTCAGATGTCCACTTGGGATCAGGGGCAGATGTGACAGAAGGATCAAGGAGTCCATCCACAAGTTGGCAGCTGTAGAAGTAGTCAGATCTGATAGGAGTTTCCAGAATACATATGATTTGATAATTGAGAGAAAAACAGCACAACATAGGTCCCAGCCATGCAGGGCTAAGTTCAAACAAATACAATACCTAGATAGCAAAAGAGAGTTCTGCTTCTCTGGTTCAGATCTAGAAATTCTCAAACAATTCTTACTTACTTAATATAACTTAGTACAATCACTTAAATTTGGCTCTCCTTTTTTAAACTTCAGAGTATTTCAGTTCATATATCATCTACTGTTTCTGTCCTTACCTAAATTTTGTACCTGGTATAAGAATCCTTTAAAATATGAAGGTCCAACCATAAATGGAACTCATCTTCCTTTAAAATCATCAGACAGATACCTTACAAAGGAGATATAATTTCACTTGTAACAATATCTTATACAATTTCCTTGTGCAAAAATCCACATTTAAGATCTTGTTACCAAAACATACTTATCAGCTCGAATTTCCAGAACTGATAAAGTATGGAGCCAGCCATACACATCTGTATATAATTCTTAGGGGAATTGCCTTCTTTTTCAAAATTTGCTATCCCTTCCTTCTCTTAGACATTGATCACATTACATCTTTGCCTTATTTGCTTTGCCTAATCATTTTCCCCTTTTGGAGGATGTTATCCCTATATTATTTCAATGTTTTATTTGGCCATGAACATAGGTTAAAATTGTAAGCTATTCATACCTGTATCCTATTATAATAACTCAGAGATATTTCAATATTCTTCTATTACCTAATAGATTTAGCATAGTGCTTACAAAACTTCTTGTTAATATAAATTTGCTATGAAAGAAATGAGGGACTATGTCATATATCTTAACAGAAGGAAAGAACTTCCTTAGCTCTGTTTGATTCCAGGCACCAGTCATATCTGATAGCCAATCTTATAGTCACCAGGTGCTGAAAGCAGGGCTCAAGAGTAATCAGGTGGAGACTTTCCTTTTCAGAAAGTAAATAGCAGAATTGGGAAATAGAGTCAGGAAGATCCTACCTAGGCTGTGTCCAAGGTCATCTTCAATACTTTTTCCCAGGCACAGACCTTTCAAGTTCTCAGCTTGCGATGCCCGCCATACTACTACTGGATTCACGTGACCTAACCTGTAATTAGAGCTTAAAACAATATTAAATTGTAGTCCCGTAAAATCTTAAATAGCAAATAAATATCCTTCACATGAGACTGCCCAAATTTCATTGAGCTAATAATTAACAAATCAAGCTACATAACATTTCCAGCTTCTAAACACTTCCTCACACTCTTTCCCAACTTGCTAAAACCATCTGAAACTATCATGCTCAGGACAGGGGAGGCTTAGCTAACTCCCATTTGTCCCCTAACATTCTCATCTGCCTTTCGTATCCCCTCAAGCTTTTATTTACCTTTCCAAACCTCTCAAACCTATTACTCAGTGTCCCTTTTACATTTCAAACATAACACAAAACAACTCATAAGTTAGTACTTTTTACTGACATAACTGTGTATACTGGAATCCCATTCCAGTTTGCTTAAACAAACAAAAGAGGTTAATGACTGACCTCACAAGTTGATGGATTTGTCCCTGTTAATTCCTTCTGGAGGAAAAAAGGAACACTTCAGGAATTGAGTCTTATACACATTGTTAAGCTCTAACTCTCGCTTAAAATCACAAAAACATTTTCCAAAATACTTCTAGAATTGTTTACCTAAACTCAAGATGTCTCTGATTTAGTCGGAGTAATTAATTACACTATTTGTGTCAATATCCAATTGCTCTTATATCACTTCACAACATCCAAGAACTCTATCTCGCATAAATACAATACAACTTTAAAATCCCAGCCTTAGTCTATGGGATAATGATTCAACCCTACATCGTAAAACTTCTCTTCCCTTTCTAATTATTCTCATTAACACTTTAGAAACCATATTATCTTTCATTTGACTGTAGAAGAGTACCAATATAACCAGTCATTTGATTAAAACAACAAGATTTTACATATTTGCATTTATCCAATTTCCCATTTTTTAAAACAACTTCTTTCACAACGATAACAGATTCTGGCAGATAACTTCCCTTTTGTCACTACCTGCTTATTTCTGATTAAAGAGATTTGCCACATCATCTCCTCCTGAGGGTGGGTTCTTTCCCATCAGATGGCAAGCTTCACTAATATCCAGGAACCATATGAACAAAACAACAAAACTTTTTTTCACAACAATAATGACAGATCTAAACAATTAGAGAAATATTCATTATTCATTTGTAGGCTGTGTCAATAAAATGAAAATGACAATTCTACCTAAATTAATTTATGTATGCATTGTCATATGAATAAAATTACTGAAGAATTATTTTAGAGAGTCAGAAAAATAGTGATAAAATTCATCTGGAAGAACAAAAAGTGAGAAGAATATCGAGGAAATCAATGTGATGGAAGGTGGCTTCATCCAAAGAATCCAAGTAGTCATCCAAATAATCTACTACTGGCTAAGAAATAAAGTGGTGCATCAGTAGAATGAATTAGGTGCAAAATAAACAATAGTAAATGAGTAATCTAGTGATGGATAACCCCAAAGATCCAAGCTCTGGGGACAAGATCTCACTATTTGACAAGGATTATTGGGAAAAAAGGAAAGCGGTTTAGGAGAAATGAGGTGTAGACCAGCATCTGACACTGTATATGAAAATAAGATCAAAATAGGAACATGGTTTACACATAAAGAATGGTGTTAACAGCAAATTAGGGTAGGAAGAAAAGTTTTATCTGTTAGATATATGAATAAGGGAAGAATTTAAGACCAATCAAGAGATAGGATCAAAAGAAATAAAATGGATAATTTTCAGTACAACATAGAAAATTCCTTTATATACACAAATATTTATAAACTTTTTGTGAGGCAAAGACTTGGAAAATGAAAATATGCCCATCAATTGGGGAAACTCTAAGCAAGTTATGGTATAAGATTGTGACAGAATACTATTGTGACATAAAAAATGACAAGCAAGAAAGACAGTTTCAGAAAAACATAGGACAACTTATAGGAACTGATGCAAAGGGAAGTAAGCACAACCATGATAACTTTGTACATAGTAGCATCAGTATTGTAACACTGATTAACTGTGAAAGACCTAACTACTCTGATCAATATAATGATCCAAGACAGTTTTGAACAACTCCTGATGAAAATGCTATCCATCTCCAGACAGAACTGACTAATTCTGTGTGCATATTTTAATACAATTTTTTCACTTTATTTTTCTTGGGCATTTTTCTTTTTTCATTTATAGTTAGTATGTAGATATATTTCCAGGAGAAAACCAGGAAAATACTATATACACTAAGAGCAGTACTGTACAAAGAACAACTATGAATGTCTTTGTAATATTTAGCAATACAATTATGAAGAACCTAGGATGAAAAGTGATATCCTCCTCTAAAGAAAGAAATGATAAAATCTGAATGCAGAATGAAGCATACTTTTTAAAAAAAAACTTTTGGGGGGATTTTTAAAATATGTCTTTTATTTAAAATGTGGCTAATCTTAAAATATATTTTGCATGACTGCATATGTATAATCTATATCAAATTTCTTGCCTATTCAAGAAGGGGTGAGGGGAAGGAGGTGGAGAATTTGGAACTCAAAATTAAATATATATATGTGTGTGTATGTCTGTATGTGTGTGTTGGTGTGTGTGGGTGTGTACCATCAGGGAGCATTATATGTAATGGGAGTAAGCTAGAAGTGTGTCCAATAAGATCGGGGGTGAAACAAGGATGTCTGCTATCACCACTGTTATTCAATATCGTACTAGAAATTTTAGCTTTAGCAATAAGAGAAGAAAAAGAAGAAAAAAAGCTATCACTCTTTGCAGATGATTGATGGCAAAGTTAGGGAATCCTAGAGAATCAAGTAAAATCAAGTAACAAATTGCTTGAAATAATTAACAAATTTAGCAAAGTTGCAGGATATAAAATAAACCCATATAAATCGGGATTTCTCTATGGTACTAACAAAGCCCACTAGCCTGAGATAGTCAGGGAAATTCCATCTAAAGTTACTATAGACATTATAAAATATTTGGCAGTCTACCTGCCAAAACAAATCCCAGTAATTATATGAACACAATTACAAAACACTTTTCACACAAATAAATTTATATCTAAATAATTTGAAAAATATAAGTTGCTCATGGGTAACTTGAGTTAATGTAATTAAAAGGATAATTCTACCTAAATTAATTTACTTATTCAGTGCCATACCAATCAAACTACCAAAAATTATTTTATAGAGCTAGAAAAACAATAACAAAACTCATCTGGAAGAACAAAAGATCCAGAATATCTAGGGAATTAATGAAAAGAAGTGCAAAGGAAGGTGGCTTAGCTGTACCAAATTTGAAATTATATTATAAAGCGGCAATCAACAAAACTACTTGGTACTGGCTAAGAAACAAAGTAGTGGATCAGTGGAATGGGTTAGCAATGCAAGACACAATAGTCAATGATGATAGTAATCTACTGTTTGATAAATCCAAAGAATTCAGATTCTAGGATAAAAAACTCACTATTTAAAAACAAAACTGCCAGGAAAAGTTGAAAATAGTATGGCAGGAACTGGGCATAGACCAATATATTACACCCTATATCAAGATGAAGTCAAAATGGGTACATGATTTAGACATAAAGGCTGATACTCTAAAGAAACTAGGAGAATAAGGAATAGTTTACCTGTCAGATCTATGGAGAAGGGAAGAATTTATGACCAAACAAGAGATAGAGAACCTTATGAGTGCAAAATGGATGATTTTGATTACATTAATTCAAAAAGTTTTTTGACAAACTAAACCAATGCAACCAAGATTAGGAGGGAAGCAGAAATCTGGGAAACAATTCTTACAGCTTGTGTCTCTGATAAAGGCCTCATTTCTAAAATACATAGAGAACTGAGTCGAATTTATAAGTATATAAGTCATTCCCCAATTGATAAATGGTCAAATGATATGAACAGGCAATTTTCAGAAAAAGAAATTAAGGATCTCTATAGTCTCATGAAAAAATGCTCTAATTCATTGTTGATTAGAGAAATGCAAATCAAAACAACTCTGAGGTACTGATGAGGTGCTTGTACTTGGACCCTAAATTCTAACAGCCTCTGCTTGGGTGCTTGTGCCAGAACCCCAATTCTAAAACACATCCAGTTCTCATAAACACGTCTAGTTCTCAAAACATAGTCTCTCTTACACATCTAGTTCTCAAAACATATTCTTTCTCAGGCTCTCTCTCTCTAGCTGAAGGGCAGCCTGCCCCAACTCTGCTTCTTCCTCGGTAAGCAGCTATGTGCAACTATAGATGGATTTCCGGATGCTGATAACTGACTGTACACAGAGTCACAACCATATTCACTATTCACTGACCTTTCTAACATGTATCTTAGAGATAGTATTTTGTCTACCAAGACACTAGATGAGAAACTATTCCCTTTTAGCCCCGACCGATAGCGAACTCAGTGACGTTTCACAGTAGAAACCACACCCCCAGTAACCTCACTGTGGACTATTTCCTAGAAAACTCTGGGTAATACACCTGCGCAGTGGATACTAAATGGGCATGTTCCTTTAAGAACTAACAACTTCTTGAACACGCCCTAAACCACTCCCTAATCGCACTCCCTAACGCCTGACATGTTTTGCCCTTTAACCCTTTGTAAAGATTCCCCCTGCACCTCTTTGTGTTTGTAGGTTCCCTAAGAACTCTTGCCAGCTGAAAAAGCATAATAATCTTTGCCTCCTTGACTTAAAGAATGCGAATTCATTCCAGGCGGCCTCACCCAGGGAACTTTGGTTTGGGATCTCTGCGTCCCTGGGTTTCTTCTCCCCCTCTACAGTACCACATCACACCTATCAGATTGGCTAACATGACAAAACAGGAAAATGATAAATGCTGGAGAAGATGTGGAAAAATTGGAACACATGCTTGGTGGAGTGGTCAACTGATCCAACCATTGTGGAGAGCAATTTGGAAGTATGCCCAAAGGGCTATAAAACTGTGCATACCCTTTGATCCAGCAATACCACTTCTAGATCTATATCCCAAAGACATCATAAAATGGGAAAAAGAACCACATGCACAAAAATATTTATAACAGTTTTTTTCTGCTGGCCAAGAATTGGAAACTGAGGGAAAGCCCATTAGTTGGTGAATGGCTAAAGAAATTATGGTATCTGAGTATAATAGAATACTACTGTGCTATAAGAAATGATGAGCAGGCCGACTTCAGAAAACCCTGGAAAGACTTATATGAACTGAGGCCGAGCGAAGTGAGCAGAGCCAGGAGAACATCGTACACAGGAACAGTCACATTGTGAGATGACTGACTTTGATAGACTTAACTCTTCTTAGCAATTCAAGATAGAAGACAACTCCAAAAGACTCACGATGGAAAGTGCTATCCATATCCAGACATAGAACTTTGGAGTCTGAATGCAGATGGAAGCATACTATTTACTCCCCTTTTCTTTTTTTCTTTTGTTTTGTTTCTTCTTTCTCACGCTTCCTCCCATTAGTACTAATCCTTCTTTACATCAGGACTAATGTGAAAATATTTAATATGAACGCATAAGTAGAACCTATATCATATTGCATGCCATCTTTGGGAGAAGGGAGGGAAGGAAGGCAGAGAAAATTTAAAACTCCAGATCTTATTGAAGTCAAAGTTGAAAAATAAAAATAAATATTTTATTTTAAAAAATGTAGATCTATAGCTGGCAGGCTCCCTAAAAGTTAACCTTGTTTAACATCCTCAATTTACAGGGGAGGAAACTGAGGCTCAGGGAATAGAAATGATTTGCTCGATTTCATATTAAAGAGTCTAGCTGAAAGCGATGTCCCACACCATCTACTCGAACCTGCTGAGTAGTTGTATATAAAAAAACTACTTTTTAACTCTACAGATTATTTAATACCTTTTGTTGTTAAATATTTGCCAATTCTGTTTATACGATCATTACTAAAGTTTTTAATTCTACAAACTGGGAAAGCACATTCTAGATTTTTTAAAGTCCTTTTTCCAGTTTTTTATTTATACTAGTCTTATGGTGATTCTTATTAACCACACAAGAAATAAAACATCTTTGTATATACTTCTGAAATTGAGCTGGAATTCCTAACCCCCCAGGATGTCTACAGATAGATTGGAGGGGGACATAGAAAAAATATATATCTTTTGTCATTTAAACTGAATTTTCCTCACATTCATAAGTGTATTGTTATTTTGAAAAAGGTTTCATATGCTTCACCAGATTATCTATGGTTAAGAGAATCTGCTAAAGAATTTTTAGCTGCTCTAACATCTGTTGAAGCCCTGGCTCAGTCGGAGACAGGTGAAAAGGTCTTAATAGTTGTAATTTTAACTCGAGTAAATTTTACTTCTGTGGTCACTCCTTAAAAACTTTTTTGAAAGTGAGAACCTTGAATCCTCCAGTCACGGTGAGTGGGACTCTGGAAAAGATCCAGTGGCACCTTGTCCCTTCTCCCCCATGCTGGGAAACTCAAAGTGTCTCTTTTTCAGGTCTATGCATTTTTTGAAATTGCCTTAGTGCCAAATAGCATAATAAATTCTAACTTTATCTTAAACATCAAATTTAGGACTAGCATATTTCATTAAACTCTAAGGGGAAAACATCCCTTTTTTCTTTCTTATCTCTCTTCACTTTCCAAATTTGGCCAGAATAGGAATGAAGGGAGAAAGAGAGCATTTTCTTATTTCAACAACTTCCACAACAAAGAGTCACATAACATATTCTCTTCACACAGAGACACATAACAGAAAACAGATACAGACAGAAAATGACAGGACGCACAAAAGGGATTTCTAGAAATCCGGCATTTTTCTTTTCCCTTTCTACTTTGGTAACTCCCAATTAGCTAGTCTATCCCCTATTGGGTTATTGTCATCCATCCCTGGGCTGAGGCTCACAAGATCTCACTCCAACCCCAATATCATGCTTAACTGATCTATGTACCATAGGAACTTTTCCTTCTGGAGTAAGACATATTTTTAAAATGTTCCATATGGAAAAGGCTGACATTGGCAAGTGTTCTGGTCCATCTTCCCTTAATTTTTACTCATTTGTTTTTCAATAATCTCCCATCTTTCTAAATCACTTGTACCTTCTTGTTTTTACTCTTATGTTATATAAAAACCTCTTTCTGTTGAAATTTTTCTTAATATTGCAGATACAGATCCCTATCCTTAAACTGTATCTGTCCCATAGTTAAATTTTCTAAATCTACTTTTCTAACTCTCTAAATCTCTAAAATTTCTACAATCCCCCATTAAGCCTAGTGATAATTAATCCTCTTACCCCTTAGTGAATCGGTTCCGGAGCCTTTATCGGTAAGACATTACTCCATCCGGGCTTCATGTCCCTGTTCCCAGCGCCAACTGCACCAGCAGTGGCTTGAATATATGATGAAGTAATGGACACAAAAAGACATCAGGCGAGTCGTATAGTGAAGCCATAGACTGATTTTAATGGAGTTACTGAAAGTATTTTATACAGGTTAGTTGCTGAGTCATCCAGACTTCAAAGAAGAGTACTATAAAGCATTGGTTAAGTTTTTTATCTCCTTGTTCCTAGGAGTGAGACACTATTTTTCCTCAAGGCTAACCAAATGGAAACATTTATGTTCTCTCGCATATAGATAGCCAGACTGAAACATTTCTGTCATCACCCATGTGGGTAATCAGCTACAAAGGCAGGTTTTCTTTGCCAAGTCTTCTTATCCTAAAACTGACCTTGCTGTGCATAGGCCCATTTTCAATTGACCCTGCCTTGCAGAGGTCTAAGAGGCCTAAACAGGATATAGCCGGCTCCCCACACATTTTACATATTGTTTTTTTGGTTCTGCTTATTTCACTCTGCATCGTCATGGAAATCTTTCTATACTTTATTGTTTCCATCCCATGAATATTTTCTAACATTCCATTATATTCGTGTATTACAATTTGTATAGCCATTCCCCAATGGATATGCTTCTATTTTGTTTCCAATTCGTTCCTATCACAAAAAGTGTTTTTATAAGTATTTCATTGTATATGGGTACTTTCCTCTTTTCAGTGGCTTCCTTGGGTTATAAACCCACCAAAGAAATTGCTGGTACAAGTGGTATGGACATTTTAGTTGCTTTGCATTATTCCAACCATCTCACAGTATCACCAACAATATATTAATGTGCCTATCATGCCACATGTCCTGCAACATTGAATATTGCCATTTTTGGTCATCCTTGGCAATTTTCAGGTTATGATTTAAAACCTCAGCCCTGTTTTGATGTGCATTTAGTGATTTGAAGCATTCTTTGACATGGTTGCAAATACTCTGAAATTCTTTGAGAACTGTTTGCTCATATCCCTTGACCACTTATTTTTGAGGAATGACCATTAGTTTTATATTTATTGATTTTATATCTTGGATACCTAACCCTTATCAGAGAAAATTGAAAGCAAAATTTTCCCCACTCAATCACTTCATATCTCATCTTAGATGAATTAATTTTGTTTTTGCAGGAGTATTGTCAAAGTTCTGCATTTTAAAACTTCCTCTATCCATTGTTTGGTAATGTATGCATCTGTTCACCATAGGTGTGCGAGGTATAGGATCTGCTTCTCCCAATTATTTCATGGCATGCTTATTAATATTAAGTTCATGGATCCATATAGAATGTAGTGAAGAATATGGTGTAAGGTGTTGATCTAAACCGAATACGTGAAAGACTGATTTCCAGTTTTCCCAGAAGTAGTTATCAAATAAGGATTTTTTTTCCCTAGGTAATTTACGTTGTCCACTTTATCAGACATTGGGATCTTTAGTTCTTTGTTTCTGATGCTTCCTTGTCTAGTCTGTTGCATTTATGTAGCTCGCTGTCTTTTTGCCAATACCAGATAATTTTGAGGCCTGTTGCTTTATAATATAGTTTGATTTTTGGACGTGCTATTTTTCTTTAGTCCCTATTTCTTTTTATCATTTCCCTTAGTATTCTAGATCTTTTGTTTTTCCAATTGAATCTTTCTTTTTGAAGATTTATAAAGTAAGTTTATTTGGTAAGTTGATTTGTATACCATTAAAAATGTACAATAACTTTTGAATTACTATCATGTTATTAAGTTGAAACATCCTGGCCATGAAAACTGAATATTCCTCTAGGTGTTTGAGTGTTTCTTTATATCTTTGGGGAATATTTGCAATAGTAATTGAATTTATGCAAGTATTTTTGTACGTTTTGATAGACCCTCCTTAGATTTGGTTTAATTTTTTTTGCATTTCATAACAGGTTTTTTAAAATGAGATTTCCTTTTCTATTAAGGTTTTTATTTTTAGATTTTATTATTATTGTATAGAAATATTGTTGATTTTTGAGAGTTTATTTTGTAGCCTGAACTTCATTGAAGCTATGAATTGTCTGGCAATTAGTATCTTTGCTGATCTCTAGGATTTATCAAGTATATCATCATATGATCAGGAAAGAGGTATCATTTTATATACTCTTTACCTATCTCTGTGGCTTTAATTTATTTCTCTAATTTTATTACCCTTGCTAGCATTTCCAGAAATATACCAAATAGTAGTGAGGAGAGTGAGCACCCTTCCTTCTCTCTAGTATTTACTGGGAAAATTTCTAGTATGTCTTCTGGGCACATGATGCTTGCTTTTGGTTTTACATAGGTGCATTTTTTGAAATTAAAAAAGGTCTGTCTATGCTTAAATTTTTGTAAGTTTTTTTTTTAGCATAAATGGTGCTACCCTTTGCCAAAGACTTTTTCTCTATCATTGAAGAGAATCATGTGATTTGGAGTATTTTCAGTTTTTAATATCATCAAATATGTTGATTTTCCCCCCTAATGCAGAACCATCCTTGCATCCCTGGTACGACTCCCACTTGGTGATAATGAACGATTTCTAAGATAATATGCTATAATCTGTTTGGCATATTTTTGTTTAAAATTTTTGAGACAATATTCATTAATAATTTTGGCTTATGTTTTTCCTTCTGTTTTTGAACCTTCCCTGTTTTAGGTATTCAAACACTGTTTCTCTCATTAAACTATTCTGGTAGGGTGCTTTCTTTCTCAATTTGTGGAATAGTTTTGATATATTGGTGTTAATGATTCTTTAATAGTTTGGTGTTTCCTCTATGACTCTATCAGGCCAAGGAGTTTTTCTTTTTGTAGTTCCTTTGCAGCTAGATTGATTTTATATTTTGAGATTGCGTTATGCTAGATCTCTGTCTGCCCTTCTCATAACTTGATTATTGTATATTTTTGAAGCCATTCCTCTATTTCTTTTGTATTTTCAGTATTGTTTGCACATAACTATGTATAACAAGTTCTGGTTGTTCTTTTGTTCTGGATTTGTGTTTTATTGCATTTATTTGCTATTTTATAGATTTGATTTTTCTGTTCTCTTTAATCAGATTATGAATTTATCAATTTTATTAGTCATTTCATGAAGCAGATTTTGCCTTTTTTATCTTTTCCATCTTTTTCCCCATTTTTCTATTTCTCCTCTGATTTTTAATACTTATCTTTTGTGCTTAATTTAGCGCTGTTTATTTGTTGGCTTTCTAATTTGTTAAATTCATATTCAGTTGAGTAAGCCTTTCTTTTTGTATTTTGTTAATGTAAATTTTTAGCAATATGATTTTCCCATGAGTATTGCTTAGACTACATCCCCAAAATTTCAGGGCAGTGTTTTATCATCACTACTTTTATATAATTATTTATTGTTTCTATTATTTGTTCTTTGACCCACTTGTTATTTAGGATTTAATTTTTAAGTCTCTTTTTTTGCCCATATCTTTTATTTGTGGTCTCTGAACCCGTGACTTTTTTATTGTGTCATCCTAGCACTCTCTGTCTCTGTCTCTCTGTCTCTCTGTCTCTCTCTCTCTCCACAAACACACACACACACACACACACACACACACACACACACACACTGTCAACCAGGCCAGAGGTTTGTTCTTAAATAAAACAAATTAAATTATGTTGTAAATGTACTTTTTATTCTTTTTAAGCTAGAGAAAACAAATGTATGGGAGTCAGAATAATTCTGAACTCAAGGAAGGGACAGTTGAAGGGTACTTTATACCCTTAGAGCAAGTGCCCCTCCCCTCCTGACTCCAGATGCCTGTGTCAGCCAAAATTATAGCTTCCATATGTACCAACCACAAACATATGAATGTCATATGTCAACCTGAAACTTTGGTTAAAAGAGGCAAACAGGCTAAGTGATATATAAGTTCATAGTGTTTATTCCCTTAAAGTTAGCAGATACGTGCAATGCATGGAGCCAAAACATAAGTTCTAACTTAGCATAAGTTCTAACTTAACATAGCTTAACAAAACATAAGTTCTAATAAAAGAATGACAAGATTTTTATATGTTTTAGGACAATCCCAGGATGTCTATGTCCCTCAGATTTATGGTCTCCATATGTGTTTAACCATACCGTGAGAGAGGAAGTTTCTTAGTTGAGTATGTTGTAAATACAATTACAGAAGAAAATTGACAAAGTGTCAAGTGGAAATTATGATCCTAGGATATCTGTGTTTCCCCTTTATAACATATGTCTATAGGATGTCAAAATAAGCCTAGGCATCCTTTCCTTTAGGGGTCACAAACAGGAAGAATGCTGCTGTTCAGCCTCATCTGCTCTTAAAGTTGCTGACACAGGAAAGGGCATTTTTCGAGCAAAGCAAAGCATGTCTGGTTGATTAGTTCAGGCTCTGGCATTTCTTGAGGTTCAAATGATCTGAAATGATTGTCACATAAAGCAGGAATAGAATAGGGTTCATAAAGCAATAAGATAAGAGAGGTGTCATAGTCCTTAGAAGCCACAGATTGTAGGGTTTAATGGTTTTTTTGTTGTTGTTCTGTCTGTCACACTTGTTTTGTTGATTCTTTAATCCACTCACATGCAAATATATACAAAGCAAGCTACATGGAAGATAAATGGTAAATATTTAAAAGGTAGAAAGTATTTGAATTAAGAAGAATTAAGGAAAGCTTCCTGCAGAATGTGAGACTTTACTTGGGACTTAAAGTTAGCCATGGAGATCATTTGTTGGAGTGAAGGAGACAGAGCATTCCAGGAATGGGGATCAGCCATAAAGAATGCTTGTAGGTGAGAGATGGAGTGTCTTGTCTATGCAACAGAAAAGAGTGTAGTGTTACTGGATGGAAGTGTACTTGTTGGGGAGTAGGGTTTAAGAAGACTGGAAAGGTAGGAGAGAAGTAGGTTCTGAAGGTCTTTGAATGCCAAAGAGAATATTCTGTATTTGGTCTGGAGTTTGTTGAGGAGAGGGCTAGCATGATTAGACCTTCATATTAAGAAAATCCCTTCAGTGGGCAAATGCATTGAACTGAGGAGAGAAAAAGAAAGATGACCCACAAGCAGTCATCAAAGAATGAGGTGATAATGGCCTGGAGAAGAATGGTGGCAATGACAGAGAAGAGAAGGGGGAAGTGTTCAGCAACTTTTGCAAAGTTGAAATTGACTCCTCACTATTCCTCACCCCGATGTCCAATCTGTTGCCAAGCTCTGTCACTTTTCTCCCATCTCTACGGTGCCCTATTTTCCCTTCTGATGCTTCCACCACTCTGGTTGAGGCCACCATCTGGTCAGCCCTAGTCTATTGCAATAGTCTGCTTGGGGTGGAGGGTTGCCTGCCTCAGATATCTCTTTCCACTCCATTCCATCCTCTATTCAATCGCCAAGCAATTTTCCAGAAGGACAAGTCTGATTATGACACTTGCCCACTTAATGAACTCCACTGCCTTTCTATCACATCTAGGATGAAATATAAAATCTTCTTTTGGCATTCAAGCACTTTTCCTAACCTAGCTCCCTTCTGTCTTTACAATCTTCTTAGACTTGACTCGGCTACTTCCTCTTTGATGCAGTGACTGCAACCTCAATCTCCCAGCACCAGGCATTTTCTCTGGCTGTCCCTTCTGCTTACAATACTCTCCCTCTTCACATCAGCTTACTGGCTTCCCTGAGTTTCAAAGTCTGCATTAAAATTGCACCTTTTATAGGAAGCCTTTTCCAACCACTGTTAATTTCAATGACTTTTCTGTGTTAATTATTCCTTGTTTATACTCTATATAGTTTATTCTTTATACATTTGTTTACTGTCTGTGTCTCCCATTAGACTGTGAACTTGTTAAGGAAAAAAGGCATTCCGCGCCCCCCTTTTGCATCCCCAGTACTTGGCCCAGCTCCTTGGCACAGAGTTTTGGGTAAGAAAGGCTTTTTGAGGTGGTGTGGTGGATAGAGCACCAGCCCTGAAGTCAGGAGGACCTGAGTTCAAGTCCGACTCGGACACTTGACAGCTGCGTGACCTTGGGAAAGTCACGTAACCCCAATTGCCTTGGCCACCCCCCACTAAAAAGAAACCAAACAAAAAACAAATTTTCTTTTGAAAAAAAGGGATATTTGTTTTCTTTGACTCATCATGTTTATAACATGAGTTTAATTTTTCTTTCATTCTCAGTTGTATAGTGGGAGGATAGAAGGGAGAGAAAGCAGATTTTTGGTGATTGAAAAAATAAAATTTAGTTAAAAATGCTATACTTTAGGGCTAAAATTCCATCATTGAACCCATATCAAGGAATGATATTGGTGATACAGGGCCCTAGAAGAGTGATGACTCGTAATAGGTCTCATTTTTTAAGGTTTTAGGTCTACAAAGGACTCTTCTCTCTACTGCCCTATGAGTGAGTTAGTACAAGGATTATGGGGACTGGAGAAGCAGAGTTCTAGATCCTGGGTTTGGCCTGACCTGGGTTCAAATCTTGACTCTGATAATTAATAACAATGTGACCTCAGCACACTCACTTTTACTCTCTTTTTCTTTCATGATATATGCCTATCTATGTATGTGTATAATCTCCTGGTACTTTATAACATTTATTGATTTATTTCTGTTCCCACTTTGCTGTCCAGAGTACAATGGGCAAGAAACCCATCCCTCAGTTTGTCCTAAGCCTTATCGCAGACCTGAAAAACAGTTGGCATGAGGGGCAGCAACTCAAAATTAGAGATATCTTTGGAGACAGAGAAGTCATCATGGCAATTAGTGATTTAGAGCAACTGATGCTTACTTCCTGACTGATAATTCTTCCACTAGTGAGCTTATAGGAGATATTCAACAAAATAGCCTTTATACCTTGAACTTGACCTTTCAGATAAACAAAAACTAAACACCTTGAATCAGATCTGCATTCTACTTGTTGAACAGTCAGCCTTTGTACTCCAGAAGCGAGCATCCTGGGACCCAGCATTAGCAGTTTGGCTGATGTAGGATTCGTTGTGTAAAGTTTACTTTCTATATCTATTAAATGGCCCCTTTCTTTCATCAGTTACAATGATTCATTTGATCCCAACCCTCTAACAGCAGTGAATAATGCCAGGTCGGGGGGCTAATCTCTACTAAGTTTACATACCTTTATGTATGTGACGAAGTTAGGGAGAAATGCATTTTTATTTAATTCATTTATTAACGAATACCCCTGAGAGGATCACACTCCAGGATTAGATGAATTGTATTAGCACCACACACAACCCGTGTCATTGCCACAAGTGGGTGGAAGTTGGTGGTACTACTTAGTTCAGTAGCAGCAGAGATCATAAGGAATTCTAACTTTATACTTGGTCTGGCCAAGTTCTAAGAGTTTCCACAAGCACCTGCTTCTGCCTCCTTCAAGGCCATTGGAACAAATTGTTCTCATCCACCCATTCCAAGGGAAGTCTTCACATGCTTCAAATGGACACAGTGGTGAGTCATCTCTTTAACTCAGGGGTTCTTTTTTTATTAATTAGTTAATTAAGTTTAGTTTTAGTTTACAACATTCAGTGGCTCGAGTTCTGGAGTTTCCAATTTTCTCCCCCTCCGTCTAGCCCCTCCCCACCCAACACGGCATGCAATCCCATATAGGCTCTACATATGCCTTCACGCTAAACTTTTTCACAATAGTCAAGTTGCAAAGAAGAATTACAACCAAGGGAATGAACCACGGGAAAGAAGAAATAAAACAGAAACAAAAACAAAAAAAGAGAGAAAGAAAGCAAATGGTTTCCTTCAATCTTCATGGAGACTCCATAATTCTTTCTCTGGAGGTCAATCACTTTTTCCATCATGAGTCTTTTGGAATTGTCTTAGAACCTTGCATTGCTTAGAAGAGCCAAGTCTATCAGAGTTAGTCATCAAAGATACCACGTTGCTCTGAGCATGTATAATGTTCTCCTGTTTCTGCTCTCTCTTTCAAATTTTTAAGACAATATTCATTAATGACATTGGCTTATAGTTTTCCTTCTCTTTTTGAACCTGGTTCTGGTATTCACGCAACATTCCTCTCATAAATGGAAGCTAGTAGGGTGCATTCTTTCTCAATTTTTGGAATAGTTTTGATGTACTGGTACTAATTATTCTTTAAATGTTTGTTGTTTCTCTTATGAATCTAGCAGAATAAGGATTTTCTTTCATTTTTTAGTTCCTTTACAGCAAGATTGATTTTGTAGTCCCCTGCCCCCTCCCTCCGAACGGGTAGCCGCCCCCCAACATCTTGGTCCCAGCACTAGCCGCCCAGACTCTGGCACTATGGTCATGGTGGAGGGGATGTCAGTGCTGTGGGGAAACAGGCCCGCCGCCAAGGCCCAGGATTTCTATAATTGGCCTGAGGAATCCTTTGATGAAATGGACAGCACATTAGCTGTTCAACAGTATACTCAACAGAACATAAGGGCAGACTGCTCCAACATTGACAAAACTCTCGAACCATCTGAAGGCCAAGATGTAGGTGTATGGAAATGTGTACATTTAAGGCAATTCTGCCTACAGCTAAATGGCCTTGCTGTCAAACTTCAGAGTGAATGCCATCCAGATACATGTACTCAGATGATGGCAACTGAACAATGGATGTTTCTTTGTGCAGCTCATAAAACTCCAAAAGATTGTCCAGTTATAGACTAGACTAGACACACATGTGATGGTGTCGTATGTCTTCTGAATAGCGATAAACATTTCCCTAGCAGAGTTAGCATAAAGGAGTCATCTGTAGCCAAACTAGGATCAGTTTGCCGTAGGATGCACAGAATATTTTCACATGCTCATTTTCATCATAAGCAAATAATAATATGAGAATGAATCATTTTTGTGTCACCGATTTACTAAATTTGTGATGAAAAATAATTTCATGTCTAAGGATAACCTGATTATACCAATTTTGGAAGAGGAAGTATTAGATCTCAGTGTCTGGGGAAAGTGAAGCATGATGAAAATCATACATAAAAATGTACGGAACACATAATTAACATTAATTATACATAGTTTATATCATTGTAGACACTTCAGTCATGTATCCATATTATGGCTTCTTTGTTTAGTATAATTTTGTATGCTGTGTGTTGCCTTTTAAAATGGGAAAAACTTTAAGTTATTCATAAGCTGTATATCCACCAGTGTGGCCCTCAGCGTTTTTAAGTCAGATTAGTATTATCTGTTTATAATGCCTGTTAATGAAAAGAATTAACAATTCTGTAAAAAAAAAAAGATTGATTTTATTTTTTGACACTGAGATATGTAAGATCTCTATCTGCCCTTCTCATAATTTGGGTATTGTATATTTTTGAAGGCATTCTTCTATTTCTTTTGTATTTTCACTTTTGTTCGCACAAAATTGCATAAGGTGTTGTCGTTATTCTTTTATTCTGGTTTTGTTCTCTTTTATGTGCTCATTTGCTTATTTATTGATTGGATTTTTCTTCATAAGCTAATGGTTCATCAATTGTATTAGTCTTTCCAAAGAATCAAATTTTGCCCTTACCTTTTCCATCATTTTCCCCATTTGTCTATTTCTCCTCTAAGTTTTTACAATTTTCTTTTGTCCTTACTTTAGGTTTATTTATTTGTTGGCTTTCTAGTTTGTCAAATGCATATTCCATTGATTAATCCCTTCTTTTTCAATTTTGGCAATGTATATTTGTAACAATATGATTTTTCCCCTGAGGACTGCTCTGACTTCATGCCCCATATTTCACTAAAATTATCATTTTTTCATATTATTAATTATATTGTTTCTATTATTTGTTCTTTGACCCACTTGTTATTTAGGATTTAATTTTTAAGTTTCTTTTTGGGCTCATGTCATTTATTTGTGGTCTCTGACCCAGTGACTATTTTGATTGCATCATGGTATACACACATATACTCACAAACACACATACACACACATATGGTATTTCTGCCTTTTTATATTTTCTGCATTATCTCTGTGTCCTAATATGTGGTCAATTAAAAAATTTTCCTTGTAGAACTGAGAAATACATAGATATACTTCTGCCATTCCTTTAGAAGACACCATCTGTCTTTTAACTCTAGTTTCTTCTGCAATTTGTTCTGTTCCATATTTTCCCTTTTATTTTTTCTTTCTGTTAAATGTATCCAAAGCTGAGCAAGGGATATTGGAGTCTCTGGTAATTATTGTGTTACTTTTTGTGCCTTTTAGTGACTCAGTAAAGTTCCATTTATGAATGTGTATGTAGTGACATTTGGAGCATTCTAGATATTGATTGGTTCCTTTCAATATAATATAGTTTAATTGTTTATCCCTTTTCATTTATTGAATGCTTGTTTTTTTTGTTTTTGTTTTTTTGCATTTTTTATTTATAGTTTACAACACTCAGTTCCAAAGGTTTTTGGTTTCCAAATTTTCTTCCCCTCCCTCTGTGTTGGCAACCAAAAATGGGCTCCTTAGCACTTAGTCAACAAGTGCCCTTGACTAGTTTGACTTTTTCCCCTGAACTGAATACTGTTTGTATGTTGGACTGGAGTAAGCTTGTCGGCCCCTTCACCTTGCTTCCCTTGCTTAAGCTGATGGAAAGAACCTGTGCTTTCCTGGTCAACCCCTTCACCTTGCTTAAGCAGATTGAAAGAACCTGTGCTTTCCCCGGCATACCTTACACCCCCGCAGAAGCTGGATGGTTAAAAGCAGCTCCCGTTGGAGCCAGAGGATGCTATAGCCACAGCCACAGCCACAGCTGAAGCAGGAGCTGCCAGTAGCAGAGCTGACCTACGGGAGGAAGCTGAACAAGCACTTCAGGCCAGTGGGTAATCTTTTACCATAGAGGGGGAAGCATGATTTTGCTTTACGCAATCATGCTTTTCTGTAGCCTCCTGGTTACTCTTTCAAGGCGTACTTATTGGGCCTGGAAGCTTTTGATCAATATATCAAAATGGGGTTGCTGGTTCATGGGTTGGTTACTGTGGAGCCTAAATATATGTTTTGATTCTTCTGCCTTCTACTTTGAGAGTTTCTTATATCCGGCGGTTCCGAACCTTTCAGACATGTTTATGATCCTCTTTGAGATTATAAACTCTGCCCTCCTAATACATTTGGCGACGAGGATGGGATCGCTAGGTATAAGATCTCTATTTAGAAGCAGAACAATTTCAGAGGAAGAGATGAATATCCCAGGATGGGAGGATCCATTTTATTCCTCCATAGCAAAAGAATTGGCTAAAAAAGCTGGACCCTGTGAAAACTGGGAACCAAGGCTACGGAGAGGAGATCCTAGGGATTTGGAAAAGTGTTTACAAGAAGTTGGGATTCAGTCAGGGGCATCACTATCTAGGCAAAGCTGGATAGTGTTATCAGCCTACCGGCTAGTATACGAAAGATTGAGATTAAGTGAAAGACATGGGGGCACTCCTACCCCACAGCAAGAAGGGGAATCTCAGATAGCAGGAGACCAAACTGACTTAAATGAAAACTTTTCTATTAATGTGGCTAAGAGCAACAGGAAACCAAATAAGCCAAGAGTGCATTCCAACCCAGCCCAGAAAGAGCCTGACTGCCTGCTTCGTCCTAGCCATGGTGGCAGAGGAAGTGAGTGGGGGGAAAATGAGACAACGTTAGGGGCTGAGGCACAAAACACTACTGGGGTTCAGGATGTCCCTCACACAGAAAACAGGAGATGGTTAAATGATCAGACAAGGGCTCGACCCATACAAAGGAGGAAGACAGAAACCCGAGGTGAAGATTCAGTTACAAGGGAAATTCAGGAAGATTTCTCACTGCAAGAGGTCACAGATATTTTGAGTAGATTCAACCAAAGAATAGGAGAACCATTGATATCTTGGATGGTAAGACTCAGTGATCAAGGGGCCAGTGGAATATCAGTAGATAGGACAGATTGTATGAGATTCATAGGTATCAGCCATGATCCTCTAGTTCAACAAGTTTTAGGGAACATCATCAGCAAGGAGATGGTGATAGCAGGACTACTCTGTTGGTGTTAGCCACTGTGGGATGCAATAAGAGATATGCTACTGATTCTATGTGGCCCACTGAGCACAGACCCTGGTATTCACTTAGAGATTGTATCATGAGACTAAAGGAGGAGGTGATGAAGACTGCCATTATGATAGGAACCGCAGACAAATATTACAATGATCCAATGGGACTGCCTCATAGGAATTTAATAATTAGGACAGCTCCCCCTGCTTATAAACAACTAATTTTGAATTTATTACTTGGAGAAGTAGGGAGCCGTCTTACAACAGTGATAAATAAGATTTTACAGTTACATGACTTAGGTGACTGGGGAAGGGATAGATCTCCTTGAGAGAGAAGGGTGAATAACCAGCAAACTTGGCGCCAAAGGAGAGTAACAAGGAAAGAAATGTTTACTGCTCTACTGAGAGCAGGGGTGGGTTTTCAAATGACAGATGGCATTCCAACCAATGAATTATACAGAATGTATAGAGATAAAGGACTTGATAACAGGAGAGATAGGGAAATAAGAACTGCTCCTGCAAATGCTACAGATGTTGAACCTTCAAGCCCAAGTGAATCACATGAAAGGGAATACTAGGGAACAGGCCAAGCCCTAGTCCAAATTAAGGAAATACACAGGCTGGATTGCAGACCTCACATTAACTTGACCATATATTGGAAAAATGGGTCAAGTACGATAACTGAGGCATTAATAGATACTGGGGCCGAGGCCACCCTTATTTATGGAAATCCAGACAAGTTCAGCCATGGAACTCCTATTACCATTACAGGACTAGGAGGGACTGAAATATCAGCCAGGCAAGTTAAATTAATGATGAAAATTGGACAGTTGCCCAAGAAAGAATATAGTGTGGTTATTGTGCCTATTCCTGAATACATCATTGGAATAGACATATTGAAGGGTATGACCTTAAATTTACCCGAAGGGAAATACCAATTTGCTGTGAGGAAAATGGGCATTAATGCAGTCTTAGTGGGGAAAATCAAGATGGATCCAATCACTTTGCCCGAACCTTCTAAAATAATTACTTTGAGGCAATATCGTGTGCCAGGTGGGCAAGA